>NC_056430.1:69384872-69442372 GCF_018296145.1 Oncorhynchus tshawytscha | reverse complement strand
CCTTTACCTTTACATATGCCCTTTACCTTTACATATGCTGCCCTTTAGCTTTACATATGCTGCCCTTTAGCTTTACATATGCTGCCCTTTACCTTTACATATGCTGCCCTTTACCTTTACATATGCTGCCCTTTAACTTTACATATGCTGCCCTTTACCTTTACATATGCTGCCCTTTACCTTTACATATGCTGCCCTTTAGCTTTACATATGCTGCCCTTTACCTTTACATATGCTGCCCTTTACCTTTACATATGCTGCCCTTTAGCTTTACATATGCTGCCCTTTACCTTTACATATGCTGCCCTTTACCTTTACATATGCTGCCCTTTACCTTTACATATGCTGCCCTTTACCTTTACATATGCTGCCCTTTACCGCTCATTACAATCCAGTGGTAGGTGCCCGCTGTGTGTGTGTGTGTGTGTGTGTGTGTGTGTGTGTGTGTGTGTGTGTGTGTGTGTGTGTGTGTGTGTGTGTGTGTGACTGCTAGGGAAGAGTGAGAGAAGGTGAGAGAGAGAGAGAGAGGGAGAGGGGGAGAGGGAGAGGGGGAGAGGGAGAGAGGGAGAGGGGGAGAGAGAGAGGGAGAGAGAGAGTGAGAGAGGGAGAGAGGAAGAGGGAGAGAGGGAGAGAGGAAGAGGGAGCGAGAGAGCGATGGCAGGAAAGGTGAATAAACGGCCAACCATGTCAGACCCAAGGATGTTTCAATGTTTCAGTCTGAAGGAGGGAGAAAAGAACGAGGGAGAAAGAAAGAAAGAATTACAGTGGCTGGAGTAGCTGTGGGTGCCGGGAGAGACTGTTCACTTGAGCGTGAACGAGGTGACATTCTAATGGAATCTATAATGTATGGGGAGAGGGTCAGAGTAATAGTGTCCTATTTCTCTACTGCTGTTCTCTCCCTCCCTCCAACACTATCACACCATCATCCTCCCCATTTACAGATATAGGATGTTCATTTGATCACTCCGTTGCTGGACAACTTTCCTGCAATGCAGGACATTTAAAACGTGTCGTGTTGATTATAAGCCACGTTGATTATAATCCACATTTGTTCATTTGTTCATGCATTTGTTTATCCATTCATCCATTCATTCATTACTCTTAATCATTCATTAATTAACTGTTCAATCATTAATGAATTCATGCATTCATGTGTTCATTCATTGTCTCTGAATATCCAATTGTTGCTTCTTAGCGAGCATGCTAGCTAGGAGCCCTAATCTTGACCTTCAGTGTTCACTCACCCTACCAAGGGCACTCCCCCACTAGGGGAGCTCAGGAATTAGTGGACCTCATGTCAGTGCACAACACACACAGCTTAAGCCAGCTTAAAGGAGCACTTCCAAATGTATACGCTGCCCCATGGGACAAATTCAGGTAAACCTGAAAGCCTATAAAAACACATTCAGACCTGTCGTCACATAAACAGACAAGACACTTCCTAACGTTGAAGAATTGGAACATAAAGGTGATTTACTATCTATCAAGGTTAGAAGGAATTCCTAGATTTGTCTGATGAATGATTGTAGGGTCTAGATCAGCCGCTTCATGTTGTCGTAAACTCCTCGTAAGGTGATCCGTGCCTCAAGAAACTCAGCAGTATTCAGGCAGTTCTGTTGTCTGATAACAGACGACCTGGCAACAGTGCTTAGCAACAAGAGAAGTTCCTTGAACTCCTTGCAAAAACTCTGAAAAAGTACCCGTAGTGCTCTAGCTAAACGTTTTTAAAAGCACAGGTAATGTGCTAGTAACAACAGACATTCAGAACAAACCACAACACCATAACACCATCTCCCTGTGCAGCTAACGAGTTCCTAGTAAAAAAAAGGAAGGTGAAAAGACCCCATAGGTGTGCATTTCCTGTGCAGTTTTCATGTAGGCCCATAGTATTGACTGTTGGCTTAGTGCCACTGCGGTTGTCGTATCTATCAATACCCCAGAGCCACACTCCAGCCTCAGAAAGTGTGCAGTGTGTGCTGCAGCCCTAAGTGTAATGTATTGATGTGGCTTTCATTGATCGCGCTGTCAGCCACCTCCCTGTGTGTCTCCAGAGTGCCTAATGGAGCAGACCAGATCCAAAAATGGCGGCTGTGTAATGTAATATAATGAGAACAGTGCTAACAGGGCGGCATGAGGGCATGTCGATGCCTCGCTAACTGCCGTGACCTCCATGGCTGCATGGAGAATAAGCGTGTTAGTGTGAGGGCAATTTACAGGTGAGCAAACAAGCAGCACTTAATGAAAATACCATGTCCGCATTATATATCAGCACAATAAAGTGTAGTTTATTTAACTCTCTCTCTCTCCCTCTCCCTCTCCCTCTCTCCCGCCCTCCCTCCCTCCCTCCCTTACCTCACTGAGAGGGATATGTTTAGACGGAGCTTGATTCGTCCTAAGAAGCAAAACAATGATGACACGTTGATGAGGTTGTGCCTGATTTGGTTGTGTAGCTTCGTAATTGAACTGTTAAAATAAGACAGGCCTTCAACCTTACCTGTCTTTCTACATGATACACCTAACAAAGATGTGTCATTATAAAATTTCCGCTTGTCCAATCTCCGAAACGCTCTGCCAAATTTGAATTTGCATTTAATTATGGCTCAATACAAAAAGCCATTATGTCATAGAAGGATATAGGAGTGAACATTCGCTGTTTTTCTCTTTTTGACCGTTTGTCTGCCCTTTTCACAGTGTAAAGAGGGACCTTGTGCACCAGTTGGCTTGATAGGGGGCCTACAGATGTAGGATCTACATTTGATCACCCTGTTGCAGGAGGTTTGAGTTTTAAAAAGGTTTTTTGAAGTTTGTCATTTCCACTTTGACATTTCCACATTTCACACTAGATTTTCTCTGTAGTATAACCCACATAATAATTCACATTTCCTGTTGCTGCAGGATTATTTTCCTGCGTAGCAAACTGGCTCAAATTAAGATCCTACATCTGTAAGTAAATAAGTATAAAGAGCTCAGCAATTCGCCTCTCAAAACAGTCTAAAAGCACAGTTGTAGCTACTTTAGCCACACCTGCCTGCCACAGCAGAAATAAAGTATGTTTGGCATATTGCAAATGAAGCGTACGGCCTCCCGCCCACCCACTTATCTTTCCCACTTCATGTTCATTATCTGTATTTAGAGTGTGTAATCAAGCATGGGGGCTCTCGGCATACTGCTGAGAGGTAGCGTGTGTCCCGTAGTGAAGACATGAGTGGGTCGCAAGCACATACACACACATGCAAACACACACACACACATACACACCATACAGACAGGAGAAGACGTGTTGTGGCCGCTAGGTTGCAGGGTCTGGCTCCCACACTCCTCCTTCCACTTGTTCCCTCTCTTCCTGTTATTATCGTGGCAGGTCGTGAGACAGCGTCTACTTTGCTCTCCATTAATACCTCTGGAAGTACATTTGGATCTGACTTCCTGTGTCAAGGCGCTGTATTGAAGCACATGACATAAGTGCACATCTCTGAGCTCTGTGATGCGGGTGGGGCCCTTGTTACTAAATCCCTGACTGACGATCGATCATAAATGGATAAATGAAAAAGTTTACACCATGTCAGATTCCATCCTCCTAGGGCCTGTAGTACTGTAGACACTGTAGCATTTAAGGCCAGTACCTGACCATGTGACCCGATCAGGAAAAGTCCCCTAGCCGCTACAGTCCATAGCTAGGGCCTGGAGTTTTCCCTAGTCAGGTAACATGAATAGGAAAAACTCCTGGCCCCACATAGAGCATACAAGTAATAGTAGAGAGAAGTACTCTAAATGCACGTAACTGCCAAATTAAAGGAAACACTAACCTAACTTGTCTTAATAGGCCGTTGGGCCACCACACGTGTTTCCTTTATTTTGGCAGTTCCCTGTATAGCATAACAGTCATACTGACTTACCCAGTATCCTGAGTTGAGTGACGGCTCCATGCAGACCGAAGAACATCCACAGGGGCCGGGAGTTGTCCACACACACTTGCATCCCCGCATTGGTGCCATTGTGGCTCAAGATCACCTCCCCTTCCTGGTTGACCAGGAAGCCCAGTATATCACTGCTCTGGAGCAGCGTGGGCACTCGGCATACAGCCCAGAATTCCTTGCGGTCGACTAAGGCCTCCGGGTTGTAGGGCAGGTCGCTAGGGCGCAGCACGGCGGGGTCACATGATGTCACGCCATAGGACAGCGATCCCGACCTAGCTGGGCTCGACTTGGTCACCTTGATAAACACGGTTTCGCCGGTACGCAGTGGCCGGTCAGTGAAGACAAGCGTTCGCTCCTCTCTGGCGTGCTCGGATCTCGCCACTGTCTGCTCGTCGAGCGTCTTGATGTGGGCACCGCGGAGGGCGTGGAAATGGAGGTCGCTTTCCAGGGAGTGTGGGAGGACAGAGGACTGCTGGGTGTTGAGGGAGTTCTGGGGGATGGGGCAGGAGGCGGAGGGAGGGGCCAGGTGGAGATGGGCGTGGTTATGTGGGTGGGCTGGGCCAGAGCCGTCCACTTCCTGCAGGTTGAGGTCACAGAGGCTGACAGAGAGGCGGGATTCATCTGCCTCGCGGCGGAGAGAGGAGGAGCGTACGGTGGTGAAGGAGCGGGGACGGAGGAAGTCGGGAGGGACCATCTCACTCTCTGGTGGAAGAAAAGAAGAAGGGAGAGAGAGAGGGAGAGCGACAGAGATAGAGAGAGAGAGAGAGAGAGAGCGAGGAGAGAGAGAGAGAGAGAGAGAGAGAGAGAGAGAGGCAGAGAGAGAGAGAGAGAGAGAGAGAGAGAGAGGCAGAGAGAGAGAGTGAGAGAGAGAGAGAGAGAGAGAGAGAGAGAGAGAGAGAGAGAGAGAGAGAGAGAGAGAGAGAGAGAGAGAGAGAGAGAGAGAGAGAGAGAGAGAGAGAGAGAGAGAGAGAGAAAGGCAATTTTAGTTTCTATAATCATTGTAAATTGTGTTGAAATATAAAGAGAAAGAGAGACCATTATATCTGAGAAAGAGACAAAGAGATAAAATGAGGGAGAGTCAACTAATAATAATACTGTAGTGTTGTTGTGTTGTCATTTGTTAGTGTTCGAATTATTTGACAGTTTATACAGCCGTTTCTGGCGCAATGTATTGTTTTGCCAACCTTGGAATATTCCTTGAATTGAAAAGAGAGAGAAACAGAGAGGAACAGAGAGAGAATTAAAGGAAGAGAGACACAAGCCAAGCACGAAAGAAAATTCCTAAATTGGCGGATGTTATTAACTAGTACAAGATGTAGGATATAGCTAATTAGCTGCTACAGCAGCAGAGGATTGTGTCATTTCGCTTGTTTAAAGCTAAATTAAATGTCAAAAATTACAGATTTGGTTGAGTGCTTTAATATCAGTAGGGAGCAGAATCAGCTCCTTCCACATGAGGAGGACAAAATGCTTAATTAACCAGCCTTGGATGATACTATTAAAGAAATGTGTGTTTGTGAGACTGTGTGTGTGTGTGTGTGTGTGTGTGTTTGTGTGTGTGGAGCTCCCTCCTTCTGCATTTCCAGCAGGGTATAGTACAGTATCATCCTTCTACAGTGAGCCATTTATATCTGCCAACGCATGTCCCCCTTCGCACAGTAGGGCAGGTAGTAGTAACACACACACACACACACACACACACACACACACACACACACACACACACACACACACACACACACACACACACACACACACACACACACAGAGAGAGAGAATGCCCTGCTTATAGTCTCCCCCTTCTCACCCAACCCTGCTGGGCAGCTGCCTGCCTGAAAATAAGGTCTCTAAATGTGCACCCCGCCCCCCCTCCCACACACTCCCCATCATTTCAGCACTGGGAGAATTAGCCCTGGGGTGTTTTCAATAGGAGCGGAACAGAACCAAAATGGAAGCAAACGTAACAAAACGGGGAGGCACCTACAGTACCTGAATTTCTCCAATAGAAACTCTCATTTTCGTTGCGACTAATGATCTCAGACAGAGAGAGAAAAAGGAGGGAGAGAGGGAGAGGGGAGAGGGGAAGGGAGGGACAAAGAAGAGGGACTGTCATTGCTCAGAGGGTTGTAAGTGGATAAGGAAAATGAGTGACGAGACTGACCACCTGGACAGAGAGAGAGATTGGGGAGATGGATAGCAAGGTAAGTGGGGGAGGGCAAGAGAAAGAAAATGACATTGTTGACCACCTCCTCTGAGAGGGCAGAAGATAGGGAGAGAGCCCATCACTCAGAGAGAGAGAGAACGAGACAGAGAGAAAGCGGGACCACCAGAAAATGACAGCGAGTGACCCCCTCTTTTGAGATAGGAGACCCCATCATTTCGGAGCGAGGGAGCGACAGACTGACAGAAAGAAAGAGAGGGAGAGAGAGAGAGAGGATAAAAGCCAGCATCTACCAGTCCTCCCGGGAGAGGTCTAGTCTGCAGCCAGGCCCATTTCACCCCCTGCTCCCTCTGACGCCTGTCCCAGAAAGCCTTTTAGAGGCCAGGGCCAGCTCTGGACATAGATAAACCTCTTACCCCTTAATTACTACTCTCATGAGGCCTGCCAGACAGCCGGCCTGAGCGTGTGTGTGTGTTTGTCTGCTAATAACAGCAGTGAAACCACAGAAAGCTAAACTCTCTTAGTCTGTCCCATTTGAAAGGGCTGAAAGGGACCCTGGCCAGAGTGGGATTATCTTCCACTCAGAAAGCATTCAAATGTATTTTGTCCTAATATGGACACCGTACAAATGTTAATGGCTGGCAAGGCAATGTAGGGCATTTGAATGTGTGCCAGAAAAGACTATGCTGTCTATTTGTGAGCTATTTGGAATTTTGGTGTACATTCCTTGTCCACTTCAATGTGATGCACGGTATGACATTTAAATGTGTTAACAACGGCCAGAGAACCTATGCTGTCTAATGCGGTGAGGAGATTCTAATTGAGAACCGGTTGCGACCTGTCAGGCTGACCAAGCCGGCGAGATTATCAGACCTTCGTCTTTCTTGTTGTTCACTAAGAAGATTATGTCCAGATTGTACAGGGGAAAAAGCGAGGTTTCTGTTTTTGTGCTGGCTGCAATAAATGTTAGAGTCAAACCAGGATCCAGGAACCAGCTCCAACTCTTACCCAATACCAGATCATTCAATCAAACTTCACTAAATCATTTAAAAGAGGCACCCCAAGGGAATATTTCTGTGGTCGACTAAAAGGCAACAACTGACGTCCTAAACTAATTTTACATCTGAGTTATTTAGCAAGAGCTCTTATCCAGAGTGACGTAGAGTAGTATACATACATTTTCACACTTCCCCCCAGTGGGAATCGAACCGACAACGCTGCTGTTGCAAGCGCCACACTCTACCAACTGAGCCACACTTGCTACCGTTACATACTATACTGTGTGTGACTGACAGAGGACATCATGAGGGTTATAGGTGCTCATTTAGTCTATCAAAAGACCAGAGGACAAAGACACCATACAGTGTGTGATCCTCCGTTTGGTAGTGCTGATTCAACGTAGATCATCCTCCAACTGCCATCCCTTTGATCAGTTCCCGCCTTTAAATCCAAGATGGCAGCCCAGTTTGCCTCAAAGTCATGTCAAGTGTCAATTAGCATTAGCGGCTAATGCACAGACGGCTCTGGAAACTGACGGTATTAATGTATCACGAGACTACGGGACTTTAATTGTTCTATTTGATCTTTGTTGGGAGTATAACATGGATGGAACAGTGCCTTGAAAAAGCGTTCATTCATCTCAGTGACTGCTAATCGACCGTTAAACTAACAGCCCAAAAAGCACACAGTGCAGTTAACACTGTTAGCGCCCGAGGCTAGCAGAGAGACAGATGAATATCCCTAGCTCTTTATTTAATCTGATGCTTCCTACTTCCTCTGTCCTCTCCTACTGTAGCGTCCAATAGGCACTTAGTGGATGCCGCAGACAGGCTATGTAAATGAATACAATTATCAAAATCTATTTCTATTTCATTAAACTTTTCATTTCCCAAACAGTCGAATGCAGAGGGGCTACCTTCAATGAAGTATTTCCTAACGAGGCGAGGAGACAAATCGTAGCACTTTGCAACATACTTAAGCCAAATGATGGGGGAAGGTAAGGGATTCTCCCTTGGCGGTGGGAGTACTTGTGTGTGATCGCATGTGCGTAGCTCAGGCATACTAACTTCTAACATCCCCAATGCCAGCCCTGATTCCAATGCTGGACGAACTCTCACTCTCTAGACCAGGGATGGGCAACTGGGGCCCGCGGACCAAAAATAAAGAAATATACAGTACAAAGTCAAAAGTTTGGACACACCTGCTGATTCAAGGGTTTCTTTATTTGTTACTATTTTCTACATTGTAGAATAATAGTGAATACATCACAACTGTGAAGCAACACATATGGAATCATGTAGTCACCAAAAATATTATCAAAGTAGCCACCCTTTGCCTTGATGAAAGCATTGCACACTTTTGGCATTCTCTCAACCAGTTTCATGAGGTAGAATGTAATGCACTATATCATTGTGTTTACTTGATAGCTACCTACACAAATAGCTAGCTAGAACAAAGTGTTAATAAGATAAAAATGTATTTAAAAGATTTAAAATTAATACAAAATAGACTTCATCCAAAATAACAATCCCAAACAGATATGAGACAACTAAGGACTGACTTCAGACAATGTTTTTGGTATTTTTTTGGAATGCATTTCAATTAACAGGTGTGCCTTGTTAAAAGTTCATTTGTGGAATATCTATCCTTATTAATGTATTTGAGCCAATCAGTTGTGTTGTGACAAAGTATGGTTGGCATACAGAAGATAGACCTATTTGATAAAAGACCAAGTCCATATTATGTCAAGAACAGTTCAAATAAGCAAAGAGAAATGACACTCCTACCTACAGTATCTCTCCGAGACTCAGGCCTCCTTTTTGTCCCTAGAATTTCTAGCAAATAGCTTGAGGCAGCGCTTTCTCCTGTAGATCTACATTTTTATGAATGGTCTGCCTATCCATGTGAGAGACACAGACTCGGTCTCGACCTTTAAGTCTTTATTGAAGACTCATGTCTTCAGTAGGTCCTATGATTGAGTGAAGTCTGGCCCAGGGGTGCGAAGGTGAACGGCAAGGCCTGACCGGCTCCCCACTCCCCACTGGGATTCTCTGCCTCTGACCCTATCACAGGGGCTGAGTCACTGGCTTTCTAGTGCTCTTCCATGCCGTCCCTAGGAGGGGTGCGTCACTTGAGTGGGTTGAGTCACAGACGTGATCTTCCTATCCAGTTTTGCGCCCCCTCGGGCTCGTGCGGTGGAGGAGCTCTTCGTGGGCTGTACTCAGCCTGGTCTCAGGGTAATAAGTTGGTGATCTGTTGATATCCCTCTAGTGGTGTGGGGGTTGTGCTTTGGGAAAGTGGGTGGGTTGGCCCTGTCCAGGGGTGTCGTCAGATGGGGCCACAGTGTCCCCTGACCCACCCCTGTCTCAGTCTCCAGTATCTATGCTGCAATAGTCTATGGGTCGGGGGCTAGGGTCAGTTTGTTATATCCGGTATAATTCTCCTGTCTTATCTGGTGTCCTGTATGAAATTAAGTATGTTCCCTCTAATTCTCTCTCTCTCTCTCTCCCTCTCTCCCTCTCTCCCTCTCTCTCCCCTCCTGGAGGACCTGAGTCCTAGGATCATGCCTCAGGACTACCTGCCCTGATGACTATTGGCTCTCCCCAGTCCACCTGGTCGTGCTGCTGCTCCAGTTTCAACTGTTCTGCTTGCGGCTAGGGAACCCTGACCTGTTCACCAGACTTGCTACCTTGTCCCGGCCCTGCTGTTTTCGACTCACTCTCTCTCTCTCTACCGCACCTTCTGTCTCGACCTCTGAATGCTCGGCTATGAAAAGCCAACTGACATTTACTCCTGAGGTACTGACCTGTCGCAACCTCTACAATCACTGTGATTATTATTTGACCCTGCTGGTCATTTATGAACGTTTGAACAATCTGGCTTTAAATGGCCATGTATTCTTATAATCTCCACCCGGCACAGCCAGAAGAGGACTGGCCACCCCCCTGAGCCTGGTTCCTCTCTAGGTTTCTTCGTAGGTTCCTGCCTTTCTAGGGAGTTTTTCCTAGACACCGTGCTTCTACATCTGCATTGCTTGCTGTTTGGGGTTTTAGGCTGGATTTCTGTACAGCACTTTGTGACATCCGCTGATGTAAGAAGGGCTTTAGAAATACATTTGATTGAATGATTCCTTAATAATAACACAATAACCCATAATGAGTTAGAATAATAGATTGCAGGGTGCAATTTAGAAATGTGGTTGTGAATCAGCAGTCACTCAATAAACCCATGTCGGCAAAAACAATTATATTAATAAATTAACGGTCAGCTATCTAAAATTGTAGTAAGTATGGTTGAATTACTGACTGGTGTGGGGCCCATTGATTGTCAGTTATCATATTAAAAACTGCAAACATTTGCCTCCACCCCATGGAAAAATGTGTAGAATTGCAGAAAATGAGTTACAAAATGACTAAATCTTCTCTCCACCCCATGGAAAAACGTGTAGAATTGCAGAAAATGAGTTACAAAATGACTAAATCTTCTCTCCACCCCATGGAAAAATGTGTAGAATTGCAGAAAATGAGTTACAAAATGACTAAATCTTCTCTCCACCCCATGGAAAAACGTGTAGAATTGCAGAAAATGAGTTACAAAATGACTAAATCTTCTCTCCACGCCATTGAAAAAAGTGTAACATTTAAGCAAACTTTAAAAAGGCAACAGGAAATGAATGTTAAAACGTAATTTATTTATCTTTGCTGTCACGAGGGGAGGCACAATGTTTTTTCGAGCGCGGGGGTATGGATGTGGCGCCTCATGATGAGTTCTGTTTTTTGTGGCCCCACCCGCATCAAGGTTGCCCATCCCTGCTCTAGGCTCACTCAAATCAAATCACCAGGGTCTTTGAGAATGGCATCATGACATCATCAAACGGAGCCGAGAGTGGCATGTGGCTGTCTTTCATTACTGCAGAGCTCTGTCCTGAATTGGATTAGGGATAGACGTTTGGAATGATGAGGAATAGCTGAGGACCCCAGAGACATGAGGGAGGCATGATGATCTCTCTCTCTCTCTCTCTCTCTCTCTCTCTCTCTCTCTCTCTCTCTCTCTCTCTCTCTCTCTCTCTCTCTCTCTCTCTCTCTCTCTCTCTCTCTCTTTTAGAATTTGGTGCATGACCTGGTTTTACACTAGCTCTGGTCCAGAGCGTTCATACGATCCTCTACTTAGGGAAAAAAAAAATGTGTTAGTAGAGGAACTTGCTATTACCGTGGCCAAGAGCTAGTCTTACACTATAACAAATACAGCAACCATCATGAAGATGTACTATGAGATTTGACAAGGATCATTTTTTTCTGCCGAGCTGAATGTTGACATTTATGAACACAGTTTCAAGATGTTAGGCTTTGGCCCAGTTCTTCATGAAAGGAGGTCTCTGTCGACCAGTTCTAAACGGCAGTGCATGTTTACTTTGTGCCCCTAGAGAGAGAGAGGGAGGGGAATATGAGAGGGAAGATAAAAGAGGGAAGGACGCTGTGCCTATGCTGATAAAGTGGAGTGTGTGTTTGTGTATGTTTGTGTGTGTGTGTTAGTATGTGTATGTTTGTGTGTGTTTGTGTATGTGTGTGTGTGTTTGTGTATGTGTGTGTGTGTTTGTGTACGTGTATGTGTATGTGTGTGTGTGTGTGTGTGTGTGTGTGAGTGTATGCGTGTAACTGCACCAGCTGCTGCCCACTCATCATGGTGCACCTGCTATTTCAGCTAGAGACAAACCCCTTTGTCCCCATTGGTCCTTTTCAGATAGGCTGCCCACAGATGTGCGTTCTCATTGGCCGATTGGCCGAGGGAAAAGATTTGCAATTGCAGCTCTCTGAAAGACGTTTCAAACAAAGTGGTCACTCTGGCCTCGCACGCACGCACACACACACACACACACACACACACACACACACACACACACACACACACACACACACACACACACACACACACACACACACACACACACACACACACACACAGGCCATCCCAATCTAACCTTGTTAAGGAAACTAACTGTAATGGGGACACAGAGCGAGGCAGCTGTAGTCAATTCACTAGGAGAGAGAGAAAAAAAATGTATTAAAATTCCAAACACATTCAATTGAGAACCAAACGCAGCACCTGTTGGGCTAAACCAACAGATATACAAAATGGGGGAGGGGAGGGGGGAGTTTGGCCTCTTTCTCTGAGCGTTTGTTTGGGAATGGCAGTGAAGCTAGCAGGCTACTAATGCTGTGTGTGTACGGGGAAGAGGAGGGAGGAAAGGGAGAAGAAGGAGAGGGATAGGCTGGCTGGCTTAGTGGCTTTGCTAGCTTTCCACATAAAAAAATACTATAGTATTTACTTTAGTATACAGTAGTATTTACAGTAAAATAACTGTAGTATATACTATAGTAATCAATGTGGTGTTTTGACAGATTGTAGTATACTGTAGTATTTATTGTAGTTATTTTGAAGGACTGTAGTATACTGTAGTAATTACTGTAGGGTTTTTGGGGACATTACTGTAGTATTTACTATTTTGATCTTGTTCTATTATCTTTGACATATAAGTGGAGGCTTTCTCCTCGAGGAAACCTACTGGAGAAACACTAAAAGAGGACCTTTTCCAGTAGCTGTAGATAACACGGAGGCCTGAAAAAATAGTCCAGCACTTCTGCTCTTTTCTATAACCTTTAGGGAACACAATATATGATCTTTATGTGGCATGTGGGTTTCTTACTTATGGGTGGCATATATTGTGATATGGGGGAGGGAAATGGGCAGGGTATATGCAAATTAAATACTGTAGTATTTAGTATAGTTTAAAAAGTGTAGTGTTTTTGCAGACTGTAGTGTTTTTGTGGATATTTCTGTAGTGTTTGCTACAGTGTGTTTCTTGTGGATAATACTGTTGTATTTACTACAACATTCTATATTAAGTACTACACATGATAGAGGGATTCTACAGTGTGTAGTATAGTATTCTACAGTTTACTACATAATTTTATAGTGAGTATTATAGTATTCTATAGTCAACTGTAGTATTTCTTATGTGGGTTTAGCAGAGGGAACGTGCCAGGGTCCGAGAGCCAACGTTGTGGCTCTCCCTGTGAGAGATGGGATTTGCACAGTTATACGTCTGGCTTTTTTTCTCTCTCTCTCTCTCGCTCTCTCTCTCTCTCTCTCCCCCTCTCCCTCTCCCTCTCTCTCTCCCTCCCTCTCTCTCAGAGCTTGGCTTTATTCACAAACTCTCAGGGATTCACAAGATGTGAGAGACTGATGGGAGTGGAGTTTTGGGACACAACTGAAAGGAGGAGAGGAGAAGTGGAGTAGGGGGGAAAGAGAGCAGCTCACAGCTGTGTTCTTTTAGAAGTAGAGCTGCACAGCTGAGACAGGCGGGGATGGATGGGGAGAGACGCAGAAGGATGGGGAGGAGAGTGTCCGTGTTTGAGGTTTCCAGGAGAGACTAAGTGATGGAGAGATAAAGAGGGATGGAGAGAGGAGGAGAGAGAGTTGGAGAAAGAGAGAGGGGGTTGAGAGAGGTAAAGAAGGATAGTGTGAGTGAGAAGGATAGAAAGAGAGAGAGTGATTGAGTGAGAGAGAGAAAGAGAGAGGGAAACAGTGAGTGAGTGGATAGAAAGAGAGAAAGAAAAGAGATGGAGTGGAGAGAAAGAGCGAGGGAGCGAGGGAGGGTTTGAGGGATGTTTGGGATGGTGCCGTATACCCTGATACTCCCTGGCTTTGGGCCAGTCGCTCCCTCGCCTCGCCGGCAGGTCGATTTCGAACCCCCAGGCTGGAAAGATCAACAGCCTTTTGTGAGGCGACACACGCCACATGGCTCCAAAACAAAAGCCCAGGCACAAACGCTCTCCATAAGTCACAAAAGCCCCAGAAGCCCCGGTCCCTTAGGTCATCAGCAAAATTCAGCATGTGCAGCATCTCTCAACCAATCAGTGGTCGGGGCCTAAGCATTAATAGATGAATAACTCCATCATAAGGTTCTTATATTAAAGCTCCTCTCAGTCAGTTTTCCTCCTGCTCGACTGCTCCAAGTACTATTCACAATTTTCAAATACTTTTGAGTGTTTGCTCTAACTGCCTGCAGTGCAAGATGGGTTTGCAGTTTTGAGGCTATTTCTGCTGGTTCCATTAAGCCAGTCAAACTCAATTAAGCACAGATAAAGTATTTGAAGTTATTTAGAGTAGTATTTGAACCCAGGTCTGGACTGTGGTGGGGACAGAGCTGTTATTTGGCTAATAATTGATCGGGTCAAAAGGGGGGAATTAATTCCAGCCAATGTAACAGACTGCCGTTGACTCGGATTGAATGTATTGTCTAGGCATATGTTTAGACAGGGCTATATACATTGTGTTGTTTCCCTTCACACTTCCTAATAGGGGGTAGTCCCATTGTACGGTGTCCATTTTAGGATGTGAAAGACATGAAGTACAACGTTAGGAAGGACAACATACATCTTGGCATTACACCTCTGGTGTCTTCCCACTGGGCACAGACGACCAGTTCAACGTCTAGTTTGAATTTACATTTGGTTGAGATGTCAACTGATGTGAATTAAATCCGAAAACAGCAAAACCTTTCACCATGTTATTGGATTTAGGTGAACATTTTGGTGAAAAAAGGACAAAATTCCTTTTACGTTGATGACTTTTTCCAAATCCAATCAGTTTTCCACGTCATCACATTGAATTGTTTTGTTGAAATGACGTGGAAACAACGTTGATTCAACCCGTTTTTGTCCAGTGGGTTTAATCTACTTCATAATGTCCTATAAAATAGGAAATTAGTATTAAACTCAGTCAACATAATCTCAAATTGGTTTCACTGCTAAACCATACAGAATCTTTTTTCTCTGTCTATCCAAACCACTGAACAAACAATGACCTTGCCTTCTACAGTACATTTGACATTTAGGTCCATAAACACAGTCGGACAATTAAAGAGTATTTTCAATGCGGAGACCATTGTGACATTCAAACTGCTCTTTCTACAATACATTTCCAGTTTGAAGGCATAAAACCACAAAGTTACAACCTCAATGCCAGTCAAAACACTCAAATAATAAAATAACCATTTTATCCTCAGTGGACCGTAACCAGTAACATCCCGTGGTCTGTGTCTATGGTTTTGGATAACGTTCGAATAACGTCCCTCAATGACTTCTATTGTTCCAAATGTTCATATTACCGCAGTCATAAGATTGGACCGAGAACATAGTGGACGATAGGTCCAAAACATGGCAAGGAACCAAGGGTCCAATAAGCTCTACTTCAGTATCCATCTTCTCGGTGCAACATCTTGATAATAACAATAATAGGATATATTTTCCATCAGTCAAGAGGCTGGGGACATATTGCAGATATTCCTTTAGAAAGTCCTAACGCCAGTGACACGTGTCATCTATTTTTTGCGTTTCAAACCTGGCCGACCTCTCAGCAGTTGTCAATCTCTTCTCGTTGCCATTGGAATCGTCATTAGTTTTTATTACAGATGTAGGATCTTAATTTGATCACCCTGTTGCAGGAGAACACTCCTGAAATGTAAAACCTGTAGTGTATTTGAGGTTTAAAAAGGCTTCTGAAGTTTGTAATTTCCACTTACAAATTTCAGTCTTGATTCCCTCTAACGAAAAATGTATCAACCCCTACAACATGTCCATTCATTATAATCTGCATAATAATTCACATTTCCTGTTGCTGCAGGATTATTTTCCTGCTGTAGCAAATTGTCTCAAATTAAGATCCGACATCTCTAGATAGTTACTCACTCAGTATCCTTGGGGTAAAAGTAAGTGTAAACATTGTGAGTTTGCAGTGAGAGTAAAGCAAAATAGTGAATTAGCTTTGATGAATGTTCTTCTATGCTAATGCCTCTCTTCTCCCACTCATTTATTCTCTCTCTCCCTCTCTCTCACCGTCTCCCTCACTCCCCCACGTTTTCACTCCTCCCATCATTCTCTGTCCCTTCCTCTCTCCGTCTTTCTCTCACTCCCTCCCTCCAGCTCTCCTACTAATCGTTAGTTTGTGCCACTACACAGCTGCACCACGACATATCACATATGCATCTTGGTGCTAGCCAGCAAAACCCAGCCCAAGCAGACTGGTTCCATCCAGATCTCATATGTCATTAATGCTTACGTTAATAGAGTAATTCTCTACAGCTGGTCACAAAGGTTTAAATTGTGCCTAACTCCAAACAGGGACACAGTGAACTACACTGCAAGAGCCATTATGTCACGACTTCTGCCAAAGTCGATGCCTCCCCTTGTTGGGGCGGTGCTCGGCAGTTGATGTCGCCGGTCTTCTAGCCATCGCCGATCCATTTTTCATTTTCCATTTGTCTTGTCTTGTTTTCCCACACACCTGGTTCTCATTTCCCTCATTATGTGTTGTGTATTTAACCCTCTGTTTCCCTCATGTCTTTGTGTGGTATTGTTTATTCTGTTTCGTGTTATTCACCTGCCGCTTCCGGCAGTCTTCGACCACCCGCCCGCAGGTAGAGCGTCTGTTCCTCCTTCGTGTTCACTTTTCCGTGTGCTTTTGGTTTGCCCTAATAAAAGGCTCCGTTGGCTACCCAATATCTGCTCTCCTGCACCTGACTCCCTTACAGCCATTTTACGCATACCTGATCCTCTATGTTTGTCTGTGATGTCTGAAATGATCTGTACTGTATATAAAAGTTTTGGCTTATTGGATTTATAGATAAGGACAAGTCTATATATTGTACATTGTCTGACTTCAGTGTATGGAGTGCTAAATTCGACCAGACAAGCCTTGTGTTTTGTTGTGACATTCATAACAAGATATCATGGCATGTCACTCATATGTGTAAACTGTACTCTATACTATTGTAAGACATCTTAGTATCTTTAATTGTGTGTAAATAATTGAATCACCCATCTCATATGTATATACTGTACTCTATACTATGCCACTGTATCTTAGTCCAATGCCGCTCTGACATGCAGTTGAAGTCGGAAGTGTACATACACCTTAGCCAAATACATTTAAACTCAGTTTTTCACAATTCCTGACATTTAATCAGAGTAAATATTCCCTGTCTTAGGTCAGTTAGGATCACCACTTTTTTTAAAGAATGTGAAATGTCATAATAATAGTAGAGAGAATGATTTTTTCAGCTTTTATTTCTTTCATCACATTCCCAGTGGGTCAGAAGTTTACAGACACTCAATTAGTATTAGTAGCATTGCCTCTAAATGGTTTAACTTGGGTCAAACATTTTGGGTAGCCTTCCACAAGCTTCTCACAATAAGTTGTGTGAATTTTGGCCCATTCCTCCTGACAGAGCAGGTGTAACTGAGTCAGGTTTGTAGGCCTCCTTGCTCGCACACGCTTTTTCAGTTCTGCCCACAATTTTCTTATTGATTGAGGTCAGGACTTTGTGATGGCCACTCCAATACCTTGACTTTGTTGTTCTTAAGCCATTTTTGTCACAACTTTGGAAGTATGCTTGGGGTCATTCTTCATTTGGAAGACCCATTTGCGACCAAGTTTTAACTTCCTGACTGAAGATGACTGAGATGTTGCTTCAATATATCCACATAATTTTCTTCCCTCATGATGCCATCTATTTTGTGAAGTGCACCAGTCCCTCCTGCAGCAAAGCACTGCCACAACATGATGCTGCCACCCCCATGCTTCATGGTTGGGATGGTGTTCTTTGGCTTGCAAGCCTCTCCCTTTTTTTCGCTAGACTCGCATTAACATCTGCTAAACATGTATATATGTGACCAATCAAATTTGATTTGATTTGATTTGATACCTCAGCACAACAAATCATAAGTGAAAGGTGCTGTATAACCATGAAGAGACGTCAGGTTTCTAACCTGCTGCCAACCAGACAACAGAGCAATATGAAAGATTTTAAGACCTGGCCTATTTTAATTCTTAACACCTGTCCTAATGCTGGCACACACACACACACACACACACACACACACACACACACACACACACACACACACACACACACACACACACACACACACACACACACTCTACAAAGTTCGGACAACCTTCTAGACATTGTGACACCTTGTCAGAGATAAGCGACATTTCTCTGACACATTCGCAAAAGACATAAACAAAAGCACCCATTTTCTCACGACCTCATCCGTCAAGATTTCATAGCTTGTGTTCCCCCGTGTCAAAACATTGGGCTCTTTTTTTCTCTGTTGCCCCTGTCGACATCTTTAGAAAAGAGCACATTCCGCAATCACTGGTGATTTGCCCTACGGTATAAACAATACATTGAGCCAAAATGGGAGAAAGTAAAATCTACTTGTATCGAAAACTTTTAAACAGGTCAAGGAGCAGAGCAGCTCGGCTTTTGAATGTGATCGAGTATTCTCTGAAAACACACACACACACACACACACACACACACACACACACACACACACACACACACACACACACACACACACACACACACACACACACACACACTCACACACACACACACACACACACACACACACACACACACACACACACACACACACACACACACACACACACTCACACACAGACACACACACACACACACACACTCACACACACACACACACACACACACACACACACACACACACACACACACACACAGACACAGACACACACACACACACACACACACACACACACACACACACACACACACACACACACACACACACACACACACACAGAACACACACACACACACACACACACACACACACACACACACACACACACACAGACACACATACATACAGACACACATACATACACACACAGACACACACACACACACACACTCACACACTTTGAACATGTTTTCAGGGCCATTTGAAAAGTAACAGAATGTTCCCTTCCTTTGAAAAGTTTATTACCTTCTGATTTTCTACCAGAGTGAGAGATGGAGAAGGAGAGACAGAGAAAGAGAGAGAGAGAGAGAGAGAGAGAGAGAGAGAGAGAGAGAGAGAGAGAGAGAGAGAGAGAGAGAGAGAGAGAGAGAGAAGGTTAGGCTGACCTGTCAATCGTTGAGATCATTGAGAACTGTGTTACTTTGAGATATTCTATCATTCATGTAGTATATTTAAGTTGTGTTACTTTGAGATATTCTAAAATTCATGTAGTATATTTATGTTGTGTTACTTTGAGATATTCTAAAATTCATGTAGTATATTTATGTTGTGTTACTTTGAGATATTCTAAAATTCATGTAGTATATTTATGTTGTGTTACTTTGAGATATTCTATAATCCAAACAGTGTGTTTATGTGGTGTTCCATAGAGAAATTCTGTAATTCATACAGTGTGTTTATGTTGACGCATAGTGAAAGACTGTACAGTACTTACTGCACTTCAAGTGTACTGGAGTGTATTACCTACATAAATTCCCTAAGACAACAACTGAACATTGTGTGTGTGTGTGTGTGTTTGTGTGTGTGTGTGTGTGTGTGTGTGTGTGTGTGTGCGTATGAGACAGAGTCATTGAACATTGTCACAGATAGAAGAACCTACAGGTCTCTAACTGTCACACAGTGTTTTGAAGTCAGTCTCCCTGCTTCATTTTCAGAGATGCCACTTTGGGGCCCCACTCTGATTAAGGTTCCACTGTGACCTCCTCAGCACGGCCTGGCCCCCCTGTCTTCAAAACAGCAGCTGGAACTCCTCAACCTCTCTAACCCCAGTTCTATGGACCTGTTTGTGTGTGTGTGTTCATACTTGTATGCCTCTGCGTCTGTACGTGCATAAACATTGCACACGTGAACGGTATGTGACAGACAGCCATGAAGCACCGGAGCTCCATTTATATTTATGAAACAACCTTTTTACCGTAAAGCCTCTGAGGGGCATCAGGCTCATTATTCTGCCCCAACCCAGAAGATATTGCATTTGCCCAGTTAAAGATCCACTCTGCAGAAATCGCCAATTCATGGTTGCTAAAATTCTAATAGTTCGCCAAATTTCAGTTCATGTGACAAAACAAGCAGTCATTGTGTAGAGAATCATTGTACCATCTGAACCATTGTGAAATATATTTTCCACAACCAAAAATATTGTATATTCAGCTGTTCGAAGCTGATGTACAAAACCAAAAGTAAAAGATGCAAAAATGAAACTTCAGAACAGGAAGCATAGAAATAGCACACATAGAACAGATCTACATCTTCTAGACATGCTTTCAAAGGGAATGAGAGATCTATAACTCACATTTCTATGTGAATTTGGTCAGATCGCCCAAAAAGTTACATATTGTAGCTTTAAAGGCCTAAAACAGTAAATCAGTTCCTACCTGCACTGTAAAAATAGAAAGTCTCAAAACACCATGATTGTGTAACAAAACCATGAAAAGTTGAGCACATAAGCTGAGATCTGGTGTTTGGAGGGTGTTTGAATGTAATCCCAATGTAAGTTTTTTAATACACAGAATGTGCTTTAAAACTGAAATGAAGTACTCAGAAACACCCAAAGTGGTTAATCACCTGAATATTGGTGATTTTAAGAGAGTGTTGTGAAAACACTTTTTGGCGTTTCAGTGCATGTTAAAGGCAGCATCAAAACACAAAAACTGTGTTTCTCATAAAATCAATGGTTTATAAATGCAAGTGGTTTATAGCTTAAATATTTATTGATGATAAGAGACTATGGAGAATTATTGTTATTTAGTCAGCAAGATGGTACATTCCGTTGGAAATGATCTAGTGGTAACACACCTTGCCTAGTCACTCCTCTCCCCACCAAAGACCAGGGTTAAATTACCTGCTCCAACCCTTCAATCTGTTTCTCCCACCTATCTCTATCCCCTCTGTCATTTCAGAACCTTCGCCATAAAGTGTCAAAATGCATGCAAGCCGTTTCAATGATTTATTAATTGTGTAATGTTGTAAATGTTGTTGAAAATGTAAGTGTATTTTATGAGGATAACCAAAGAAAGAGAACATTGAGTGATTGAACTCATTGGAAGTCTTTGGTTTGAATCACCTTGCATTTCCTATCTTGCCACTTGACTCTGTTTAAAGAGGATTGTGGGTAATTCAAACTTTGTGATTTTTTTTTCTCCCACACAACATCGTATGAATGTTTGAAGAAAGGAAACTCTGTGTTAAGCTCGTTGTGCCATGAAGGGTAATGGATCATGACGAACAGTTTTGAAAACCGTCAGACAAAATTACATTCAATGAGGACTGCACCCATTCCCACATTCATTACTGTTAATGAAAGAGGCAAAGGTAGAATCCTCAATTCTTGCAGTTCAACCATCAGTTGGGTCTGGTGGTTTAAACACCGTGTCTGACAATGCCAGCCAAAATTGTATAAAATGGCACATTTTCAAATGCATAAAAGTTAAGTTAAACAATAAGACACTCCAGAAAAAGTGTTCTACCTCTGCGCTAGACAGGATTGAAAACATCCTAATGGTGTTTAGAAGCTTTAGAGAGAGAGGAAACTACACCAAAAGAGAAGGGATCTATTTCTGCACTAAACAGAACTTGAAACACCAAAATAATGTTTGAAATATTTTCTGTGTGTGCTCCCAGTCCCTGGCAAGGTGTTGCACAACGCTTGATTTAGTGGTGTTACAACACACCATGTAATATTTCAAAACCTCTCAGGATGATGTGTTTTAATACTCCAGCACTGTTAAGGTTTCGTCTCCTTCCAGATGGTGGCGAGCTCAGTGTTACAAAGCACTTCATTTTAACAGTGTAGGATCAGTTCCTACCTAGGAGGCTCTGGCAGGAAGTGTCACGCTATCACCTTTCCCAAATACCAGCGCCATAAAGATATGGACTTGTTTATGGCTACATATATTGCCGGTGGAAGGTGAGCTTAATGGTGCCAAAAAGCAGAAGGCAGTTAAGAGAGAGGATAGATTGACAGCCTGGCAGGCAAGCGAATCTCCATTGACTGTGTGTGTGTGTGTGTGTGTGTGTGTGTGTGTGTGTGTGTGTGTGTGTGTGTGTGTGTGTGTGTGTGTGTGTGTGTGTGTGTGTGTGTGTGTGTGTGTGTGTGTGTGTGTGTGTGTGTGTGTGTGTGTGTGTGTGTGTGTGTGTCTCTCTCTCTCTCTCCATCCACGTGTGTGTGGAATGAAGCTGTCACTCTCAGAGTAGCTAGATTTATCTAGCCCATAATTCTGCCTGTCTGGGTTTCATTAGCTAGAGCTGGGATCTTAAACTACGCTCATCATCCAACTGTAGGGGTGGAAAACACTCAATCACACTCCTCCATGTGTAATAATATCCCCAAAAATGTGTCTGGAAGGCATCACCTGCTGGGGGCCTATCACACGATACCTACCGAGGGTCTGTTCATTAGTCACCCAATCAGAGGCTTTAAGACTATTGTTCTGTGCTGACCTCAATACAAAATGTATTTCAAATACATGTACATTTGATAAAAATGCATTTAATGATTCAAAATGCATATACAGTGCCTTCAGAAAGTATTCACACCCCTTGATTTTTTCAACATTTTGTTGTGTTACAAAGTAGGATTCAAATGTATTTAATTGTCTTTTTTTGTGTTTAGCTCTATTCTGTTTCATTTTGCCATAAACATATCCCTAGTCCTTGCCGATGACAAGCCTACCCATAACATGATGCAGCCATCACCATGCTTGAAAATATGAAAAGTGGTACTCAGTGATGTGTTGTGTTGGATTTGCCCCAAAAATAAAGCTTTGTATTCAGGACATAAAGTTGATTTCTTTGCCAATATTTGAGCAGTTTTACTTTAGTGTCTTATTGCGAACAGGATGCATGTTTTGGAATGTTTTTATTATGTACAGGCTTCCTTCTTTTCACCCTGTGAATTAGGTTAGTATTGTGGAGTAACTACAATGTTGTTGATTCATCCTACAGCTTCTCCTATCACAGCCATTAAACTCTGTCACTGTTTTAAAGTCACCATTGGCCTCATGGTGAAATCCCTGAGCAGTTTCCTTCCTCTCCGGCAACTGAGAAAGTAAGGACGCCTGTTTCTTTGTAGTGACTGGGAGTATTGATACACCATCCAAAGTGTAATCAAAGGGATATTCAACGTCTGCTTTTTATTTATGTTTACCCATCTACCAATAGATGCCCTTCTTTCCGAGGCATTGAAAAACCTCCCTGGTCTTTGTGGTTGAATCTGTGTTTGAAATTCACTGCTCGACTGAGGGACCTTACAGAGATGAGGTAGTCATTCAAAAATCATGTTTAACAATATTCTTGCACAGAAAGTGAGCGGATACAACTTCTTATGTGACTTGTTAAGTTCAGGAGTACACATTTGCTTATTTAGGCTTTCCATAACAAAGGGGTAGAATACTTATTGACTTTTCATTTTTAATTCATTTGTGAACATTTAGAAAAACATAATTCCACTTTGACATGATGGGCTATTGTGTGTAGTCTAGTGACAAAAAAAAGGCTGTAACAGAACAAAAATGTGGAAAAAGTCTAGGGCTTACTAAAATGCATGTAATGACTGACAGTGTTTCAGAAATGAATGGCTATGACGTCTAAGCTACAGGTTGGCCAAAGTGTTTAATCATTTGGCTTCCTAGATTACTCTTTACACATTGATCAATGCAGATCATGTGTTTGGCCACCAAGCCGAAACATTGTCAGTAGCTAGGTTTCCATCTAATTTTCCCACCAAAGATGTTTCCATCAAACTGACTTGTTGCAGATTAAAGGCTGTGTGTGATGACGTTGTGCACATGAAAAGAACCTTTCTCATTAAATTCCAATGTACCAAATAAGTTAAATGGGTTTCCATCGCCCCTTTCAACTCTACTGATGGTTCTGTCACAAAAACTGCTGCGTTATATAGAAAATGTGCCCACTCTGGTCTTGACACATGTGCTCCTCTAGCCAACAGCTTGCAGATACAGTACGGGTGGGCTACATGATGACATTATTATGGATAAAGAGCAATATTATTTATATTTGTCAAAGGGCATCAAGTTACCAGAATAAGACACTCTGTATTTATTGGAACGGAGCATCAAGCTCATCACCTCGCACTTTCACCACCCTGTGAAGTTCATCGTAACTTATTTCATCTGCAGCCTAATAAACTGCATGCTTTCCCGAGTCGTAGTGGGAGGACCGCACGACATATCATCGCGTGACTCCCAAGTTTACTTCTATATGATGGTTAATATGTCAATATATGCGCATGAACTCGTTTCCACCGCCATTTCTCGCATAATTAACTTTACAGACACAAAAAGATCCCACCATGTCGAACGAACAATTTAACTTTCTGCATTTATAAAATTAAACCAGCATTTCATGTTTCCATCAGCCCGGTTATTTATCCCACTTGTTTCATGCATCAGGTAATTTATCTGTATGAAATGGTTGGATGGAAGCGTGGTTAGTGACAGCATTTAAATTGTGACGGTGAGTGAAATTCAATATTGGTGCCTCCTTTCTACTTAACACATCAAAGGGAAGCAAAAGGCACTAATTTCGTGGAACGACCAAGCCCACGTTAATTTCATTACATTTTTCAATTGAACCTTTATCTAACTAGGCAAGTCAGTTAATTAAGAACAAATTCTTATTTACAATGACGGCCTAACGAAAGGCAAAAGGCCTCCTGCTGGGACGGGGGCTGGGATTAAAAATAAAAAATATAGCACAAAGCACACATCATGACAAGCGAGACACCACAACACTACACAAAGAGAGACCTAAGACAACAACATTAGCATGGCAGCAACACATGAAAACACAGCATGGTAGCAACACAACATGACAACAACATGGTAGCAACACAACAAGGTAGCAGCACAAAACATGGTACAAACATTGTTGGGCCCAGACAACAGCACAAAGGGCAAGAAGGTTATCGACAACAATACATCACACGAAGCAGCCACAACTGTCTGTAAGAGGGTCCATGGTTGAGTCTTTGAATGAAGAGATGGAGATAAAACTGTCCAGTTCAAGTGTTTTTTGCAGCTCGTTCCAGTCGCTAGCTGCAGCGAACTGAAAAGAGGAGCGACCCAGGGATGTGTGTGCTTTGGGGGCCTTTAACAGAATGTGACAGGCAGGACGGGTGTTGTATGTTAAGTTCAATGCTCTCGTCAACTTTGCTTGTTTATTTGTCATGATGCACAAAAAAGACACAGAGTCACTACAGGACTGAGAATGTATCACGTTTGAAGTCATTTAAATGTTAGTGCTGTTGGTATGTAGTTAAGGCAGTTAAGAAGAGATAGTAAAGAAGAGATAGACAGAGAAGATAGTTAAAGAAGAGATAGACAGAGAAGATAGTTAAAGAAGAGATAGACAGAGAAGATAGTTAAAGAAGAGATAGACAGAGAAGATAGTTAAGAAGAGATAGACAGAGAAGATAGTTAAAGAAGAGATAGACAGAGAAGATAGTTAAGAAGAGATAGACAGAGAAGATAGTTAAGAAGAGATAGACAGAGAAGATAGTTAAGAAGAGATAGACAGAGAAGATAGTTAAGAAGAGATAGACAGAGAAGATAGTTAAGAAGAGATAGTTAAGAAGAGATAGACAGAGAAGATAGTTAAGAAGAGATAGACAGAGAAGATAGTTAAGAAGAGATAGACAGAGAAGATAGTTAAGAAGAGATAGACAGAGAAGATAGTTAAGAAGAGATAGACAGAGAAGATAGTTAAGAAGAGATAGACAGAGAAGATAGTTAAGAAGAGATAGACAGAGAAGATAGTTAAGAAGAGATAGACAGAGAAGATAGTTAAGAAGAGATAGACAGAGAAGATAGTTAAGAAGAGATAGACAGAGAAGATAGTTAAGAAGAGATAGACAGAGAAGATAGTTAAAGAAGAGATAGACAGAGAAGATAGCTAAGAAGAGATAGACAGAGAAGATAGTTAAGAAGAGATAGACAGAAGATAGTTAAGAAGAGATAGACAGAGAAGATAGCTAAGAAGAGATAGACAGAGAAGATAGTTAAGAAGAGATAGACAGAGAAGATAGCTAAGAAGAGATAGACAGAGAAGATAGTTAAGAAGAGATAGACAGAAGATAGTTAAGAAGAGATAGACAGAGAAGATAGTTAAGAAGAGATAGACAGAGAAGATAGTTAAGAAGAGATAGACAGAGAAGATAGTTAAAGAAGAGATAGACAGAGAAGATAGTTAAGAAGAGATAGACAGAGAAGATAGCTAAGAAGAGATAGACAGAGAAGATAGTTAAGAAGAGATAGACAGAGAAGATAGCTAAGAAGAGAGTTAAGAAGAGATAGTTAAAAAAGAGACAGACAGGCAGGCAGTGAAGTGCAGTGCATCGCTATTCTCTTGGTCGTCGTAGAAGGTGTGTGACTGTGTGGGTATGAGGAATGAAGCTGCCAACACCAGAGCAGCTAGATTTATTTATCCCATAATTCTGCCTGTCTGGGTTTCATTAGCTACAGCTTGGATCTTAAACCATGCTCATCACCCAACTGGAGCTGTGGAAAACACTACATCACACTAAGCCATGTGTAATAACCCTTCAAATGTGTCAGGAAAGGCATCTCTTGCAGGGGGCCTATCACACAATACCAACAGAGGGACCTATCATGCATCACCCAATCGGAGGCCTCGAAGTTGTTGCTGGGTGCAACCGGGGTCATGCTGTCATCCTAACCTTCTGTGCTGACCTCAACACAACCCTTGGGACTTTAACCGATGTTATCAAAGGACAAAATACACTTTGTTTTTAGAAGTAGGCACGTGTGTTCACTTTGGTGCTAAGATAGTAAATTACAGTTTCTGTGTGTTTGTGAGTGTGTGTGTGTGTGTGTGTGTGTGTGTGTGTGTGTGTGTGTGTGTGTGTGTGTGTGTGTGTGTGTGTGTGTGTGTGTGTGTTTGTGAGTGTGTGTGTGTGTGTGTGTGAGAGAGACAGTGTGTAATTATGGGTTTTAAAATAGCTCACAGTTTTTTTTCAGTGATTAAGGATTCTTTACATTTATTTAATATATCTGTTAGACTTTACAGTAGCAGCAAAACAGACGTGTCCTGGCGCATGTACAGTGCAGTGGAGTCATTAAGTTAAATGAATAGAATATGTAACATAATGCGTGTCGGCAGGCTTGGAAAAAAAGTGATTTGGTCTGACAGATACCACCTCTGATAGGGAATATGAAGTGAAGGCAGCCTGGAGGTTTGTGTGTGGTAGGTGGAAACAAATATAAGCCCCATGTTCATTCCTGTTACATGTGAAATTTCACAAAACCATAATAAGGCGACCATAGAATGTTCCATGTAAATCAGTAAGAGATTACTGCACCTAAATAAGAATGCATAGGCCTACAGTACAGAAAAACAATAACTAGACTGCTGCATGTCTATGCATACAGAGAGATAAGAGGATGCTGGTTTAATTGTAAACATGATGTATATATTCTGGATGTAGGTGGAAAGCTAAAGCAGGAAAATACATTTTTTCCCAAAGTCCCTCAAAAAATCTAGGGAAGAACATTTTAGGACTATTACAGTTCAGATGTAGGCGACCAGTATGTTGAGGGCAGATGTTAGTCAGAAGGCCCCCTGAGGACCTATAGGAGCTCTGTACTCTAGGCTGCACTGGCTATAGCCTGACTGTAAAAGGCTGTGGGTTGTTTTAACTAGGGCTGAAGAGAACGATTGTAACAGCGCTCTGAGCAGCATACGGTTTACCAAGACGCCAGGGGTCTCCCCAAGTGACTTATAGAGGAGAGTGCGAGGTGTCACGGTAATGCAAGACGACAATGTGAACTTTGGGCCAACGAATTACGTCCGCGTTCTCTAATGTTGCTACTCCCTGGAGTCCCATGCTAGTCTGTTGAGGAATACAGCTAGGTTTCTATCGCTACTTGTCATCGCTGCCTCCCGTCAAGACTAGGAGTGCGGGGGGACTGGGGGGGGGACTTCAGATAAAACGACTCCCACATCACACGGTGAACACAAAACATCCCACCCCTCTGCTACCCGAGACAGGAGATACCGCTGTACTCCTGTCAATTGGCACGGCTCGCAATTAGGATCAAATGGGCTATCTATGGAACATGTGACCAAACCCCTTGTCTATTTTTAACTTAAGGGGGATGACAACATTGACACATTGAATCCCTAGAGAACAGAAACATGCACAGTATGCCATAGGCCCTGGGTACATCAAAGCCTTGGCTAACGCTAGGTTATCGCATGCTATGTCTATCGCTATGGTATTTATGCTAAGCCTTGGCTAACACGAGGCTATGCTATGTCTAGCTCTATGGTATGTATGTTAAGCTGCATTGCATGCCTCGATAATGTACAGCAGGGCAGTTATTTTGCAGCCCATGTGCTATAGTGGTGCTAAAAATACTAGGGCCAAATGTTCGTCATATATAGATAGCATTTGTAAAGATCTTAGAGGGGTTCACATTAGGTTAGAATAACTATCACTAACCTCATCCACCATAAGAAAATATATTTCATTCCCAGTCAGTAGACACTATGTTTACAGTCAGTAAACATGTTAAAATACCTAATATGACTTTGGAGTGGACAAAATGCACCATTACATTCTGTATGACCATGGTGCTCACCGCAAAGACATCCTCGAAAGGCATGGGTGATCACCAAATCCCATAACCGTACCTCCTAATTCTCTCCTTGTCCATCACCTTACCAAGAAGCTAGAAGTGAGGAATGGTATGGAGATGTATGTGTAGGTGTGCATGCATGCTTTCTTAACATACCTAGCAGTTGCACTCCACGGGTCAACCCATAGACATCTATCAGTGCCCACAGCGGTTCTCCTGTTCTCACCCCACTGAAGAACAACATCGGGTTGGACTCATTGATTCTATAGAAGACCCGGCCCTTCTTGTCCACCCAGAAGGCGATGACGTTCCCTTCGTTGGCGAACTCCTCAGGTAGTGCCTTGGCCCAGAAGCCACTCTGGGAGACCAGGTCAGGACAGGCATACTTGGGCAGGCTGTCTGGGTTGATACGGGACGGGTCTTTAGCCGTGAAGCCCAGACGGAGAGCTCCGCTCCAGCAACACTGCTTCTTAGTGATCTGTGGAAGGAGGACAGACTATGATAGGTCGATGTTCTTACAGCAGTTTGTCGTAGCATAAGAGTGTAAAGGTCTAGGATTGTACTTCATAAGGAAGTCTAAATGTTGCCTTGAAGTTTGAAGGTTCCCTTTGTGTATTGTCTGTCAATGAGATTCCATTTTGTGACCGAGGCCTATACAGTGCTGACAGGTTGCAAAAGAAAGCAAGTAATGGGCCAATTTGGTTGGTTGTATACAGTAAGTGTACCAGGGTTTCCGTTAGTAATATATGGTGGCAGGCCGTTGACAGGCAGCATTTTAATTTACAGGACATTTAAGACATTTACCGGACCAATATGCATTGGGTGCGTAACCTGATTAGGGAGTCCACCCACAGTGACAGAAATCCCACTTAGATGATGGTAATTCATCTCAACAGACCATGAAACTCTAGGATGCAATGGCGTGCGTCCTTCTTACAGAATTCCGATGCGCAATTTGAAAATATCTGCCACATTTGCTTTTCCTCAGCTAACAACAGGAGTAATGAACAGCATTATCACTAGCCTATGTCAATCTGCTATCCCCCATAGTTGAAAAGTGCACTTATTCTATTGGACAGCTTGTCATTCTGTGTGAAAGAAGTAAGATATTCCAAACAAAATCTGGGACAATTGTGGGACGATAGGTCTCAAATTCATACAACTAGAAGACCTAGGCTACATCCCCAAAACATTTAGAAAGAAATGAAGCTCATGCAACTGATCAGAATATTTAGCTTAAAATGTTGATACATTATTTAGTCTTCACATTATAAGCGCAGCACTCCGCACAAAGCAGTAGGATACGTGCAAATGTTAGTATCATAATGCTATTAGCAGGAAAACACAGTTGTCAAAAGCACAACGCACATGCGAGCGGTTTCATGAGACAGAGAAAAAATATCCAATCGAAATTTTGAAGGGAGATAAAGATGCAACAACTAGCATGGGTTGTTAATATGACTAGGATTGTGCATTTGGCTCCTGGACAATGAAATAAAGTTGATTTGAAAACCAATACAACGTGAGAGAAATAGGCTATGTAAGACAATTATAAGACAATTGCCTAAATTCTCTTGAAGTTTAAGTGTACTTCAGAGCAGGGGTTCCCAAACTTTTTCACTCAGGCCCCCATTCCAGCATTGGGGAACATCACACGTTCCCCCGCGAGCGAGCGATGTCTATTTCTATGGGCACAAGCACTGTTCATGACACAAACTGTTCACACCCTTCTTGTTGGCGGAGAGAAAATATTGCACTTCTACACATTTTGTCATGGGGTGAGGAGAGAAATTATCCGTTTTAAAGTTCATTTTCTTGCAATTCTATATATGTTTTAAAAAAGTTTAGGAACCACTGCTTTAGAGCACTTGGCTGAATGAACTGTTGTGCTTGCTGCTATTCACTCATCATTGTTTTACCAACACCCAGTAAAGCCACATCCACTTGCCCTGGTGCCATAAGCAGTATTGACCCAGTGCTTTGACTGGGTTGACATGCTGGCTTGTTAGATGGAAACCCGCTAAGCCTATTTGGGGAGACACAGGAACAGGAGGGGGAAGCAGCAGTAGACTGAAAGAAGGATTTACCTGGACAAGCTCATAAGCTAGATGTGTGTGTGTGTGTGTGTGTGTGTGTGTGTGTGTGTGTGTGTGTGTGTGTGTGTGTGTGTGTGTGTGTGTGTGTGTGTGTGTGTGTGTGTGTGTGTGTGTGTGTGTGTGCACGTGCGCGTGTGTTCGCATCACCATTCTGACTTGGCGTGTTCACATTATATATACAGTGCATCCATCAGATACTGTACACATCAAAGCTAGTCTCACCTATTGTACAGATCCGTGTTAGTATCTCTCTCCGTATCATGCGTCATCTTTGAGCATCCCACTATGTATAGAACAACCTACAAAGTTCCCTACAACTGGATGTTCGGGTGCCTCTCTGGCAGTTCAACATGTTGATTGGGGACCTTGCTGAGGAATGGGCTTTTTTCTTCTTGAAAATGTTCATAAAATAAACAAATAAAATGAATCTACCGTTGTTAGAATACTTTGAATACTGTAAATAAACCTCATTGGGTGTGGTGTTGTGTCCATCTAAATCTCTACATACCTTGATCCGGACCTGCTCGTACAACGCTACGGGTCTGTTGCTGAAGGTGATGGCGTTACAGAAGCTGGCCTGCCTCTTGACGGTCCTCTGGGCCAGGTCCATGGCGATCTGGGAGCCCTTGGTGTTCGGGTGGAAGAGCAAGGGACTTATGGCCAGGCCTCTCCTCTGGCCCCCGCCCACAACGCCACACTGCTGGATGGGCAGGCAGCGCTTGGGCTTGTGGTGGCATCGGTGGGTGGTGGAGGGGAACGGACCGCCCAGAGAGTCTGATGGATAGACAGAGGGGTGCCATCAGAATGATATTCAAACCCTTCTAATCCTTTATACAGTATGTTTTTGTTGTGTTCTATGTTGTTATGTGTCTTGTATGTACAGTACCATTCATCACCAGGAACTATCGAGGATTAAATCTAGATAGATAATTTAGTCCATTAGCGCCTCACTAGGACCATCTACATAGGAAAGCTTCAGTATTATCATGACTATTAGAAATGACATCTAGATAGATAATTTAGTCCATTAGTGCCTCACTAGGATCATCTGCATAGGAAAGCTTCAATATGAGTGTGTGCCTGAGTCCTGACTACTGGTAATGAATAAGATGCAGAGTGAATGAATGTGTTTACCAATGACTCAGGGAGCAGGTGGCGCTTCTAAAAATCGGCCCCCAGTCACCTACTACACTGCAGCAGCCAGCCATGCTCTCAAAGACACACGTCTCGTTTCAATTTCATGGCTCCTTCAACTGGTCTGGCTATAATGTGAGGCCTATATCATGTCATGTGAATGGGACATTTGCCTGTTTTCCCCCATGAAGTTCCCTCCCAGAAAATAAAAGTGATTTGAATTTAATTGAATATTAATACACTCATTAGAATAAGTCTAGTTCTTGCTGAAGTTGAAGTTGGATGATTGTCACATATTAGGATGTGGAAATTGCCCCACGATGCGGATCTAAGCACAATATCATGTTTCCCCACGTTTGTGGCAAAGGTTATGATTTAGGGAGGCTAAAGCTGATCCTAGATCTGTGCCTATGGGGACCTTCTATGCATTCCTAGGCCTATTCCCATCAGATAACTAGTTCACCTCTTACTACAATCTGACTTGTCTGATTCACATAAACAGCAGTTGCTCAGTAATCATGTCGGTCCTCCAGCGAAAACCAATTGCCCATGCTGTTGTTTAACGTTTAACAATGTTTGACTAGGAAATTACATTTTCCTCCCTGTTCATTGCTTTGTTCCTGACCTTATGACCTTAGGACTGGCAAATAAAGTTAGTGGTTGATGTGCACCATCTCTGACCCAACATTATCATCCTTTTGTGAGTATTGATGCCAAGGCTGAGTCAGTGACTACGTGGCATTTTCAGTTAGGATTAAGCATCATTACCGTACAGTGTAGAATATAATACAATACTATTATATTATTCATGTTTATAGTATAAACCACGTGTAAATGTACTTTGAGTTTAATTGAATATTATTTATTCATATAAGGAGGGGGGTGTCCAATAACCCCATATTGTCTCAGGAAAATGCATACAGTTCATCATGTGACTCATATAAACAAGTACAGGGAAGTACAAACGGACAGGAAACTACAAACTACATTATTTAATCTAGTAATGGGAATCCAAATAGATATTCTAGCACATCATTAGGAACTGCATTACTAGGAAAGCTCCAGTACGGTACAATATATCATATGACTCTTATAAACAAACTCAGGGACGCACAAACTACATGACTTGATTACTATCTGGAAATATAATGTAGATAGAGAAGCTAGTGCACCAGGAACAAACCATAGGATTTCACTTCTATCTAGTGCAGCCACATCTGTTATAACACATCAGTAGGATCTGCAATAGAAAGCTTCAGTATTATCATGACTATTAGAAATGACATTTAGATAGAGAATGTAGTGCATTAGTGCTTCACTAGGACCATCTACATAGGAAAGCTTCAGTATTATCATGACTATTAGAAATGACATCTAGATAGAGAATTTAGTGCATTAGTGCCTCACTAGGACCATCTACATAGGAACGCTTCAATATGAGTGTGTGCCTGAGTCCTGACTACTGGTAATGAATAAGATGCAGAGTGAATGAATGTGTTTACCAATGACTCAGGGAGCAGGTGGCGCTTCTAAAAATCGGCCCCCAGTCACCTACTACACTGCAGCAGCCAGCCATGCTCTCAAAGACACACGTCTCTTTTCAATTTCATGGCTCCTTCAACTGGTCTGGCTATAATGTGAGGCCTCCACTGAGTGTACAACATTTTAGGAACCCCTTCCTACTATTGAGTTGCACCCCTTTTGCCCTCAAAACAGGTTCAATTCATGGGCATGGGTTCTATAAGGTGTCAAAAGTGTTCCACAGGGACACTGGCCCATGTTGACTCCAATGCTTCCCACAGTTGTGTCAAATTGGCTGGATGTCCTTTGACCATTCTTAATACACATGGAAAACTGTTGAAACCGGCACCTGGCACCTACTACCACACCCCGCTCAAAAGCACTTAAATATTTTGTCTTGCCCATTCACCCTCTGAATGGCACATATACACAACTGTTGAAACCGGCACCTGGCACCTACTACCACACCCCGCTCAAAAGCACTTAAATATTTTGTCTTGCCCATTCACCCTCTGAATGGCACATATACACAATTCATTGTCTAAATTGTCTCAAGACATAAAAATCCTTCTTTAACCTGTCTCCTCCCCTTCATCTACACTGATTGAAGTGGATTTGGCACTACAGAGGGTAGTGCGAACAACTCTGTACATCACTGGGGCCAAGCTTCCTGCCATCCAGGACCTCTATACCAGGCGGTGTCAGAGGAAGGCCTTAAAAAAAGAATCCAGCCACCCTAGTCATAGACAGTTCTCTCTGCTACCGCATGGCAAGCGGTACCGGAGCGCCAAGTCTAGGTCCAAGAGGCTTCTAAACAGCTTCTACCTCCAAGCCATAAGACTCCTGAACATCTAATCAAATGGCTACCCAGACTATTTTTAGTTCCTCACCCCCTCTTTACACCACTGCTACTCTCTGTTGTCATCGATGCATAGTCACTTTAATAACTCTACCTACATGTACATACTACCTCAAATAACCGGTACCCCCTGCACATTGACAGTGTATATAGTCTCGCTGTTGTTATTTTACTGCTGCTCTTTATTTACTTGTTACTTTTATCTCTTATTCATAACCTTTTTTTTAACTGCATTTTTGGTTAAGGGCTCGTAAGTAATCATTTCACTGTAAGGTCTACACTTGATGTATTCGGCGCATGTGACGAATAAAATGTGATTTGATTTAACAAGTGAGATCAATAAGGGATCATAGCTTTCACCTGGATCAGCTTATGTCATGGAAAGAGCAGGTGTTCCTAATGTTTTGTAGACATAGTGTATATAATGTCATGTGAATGGGATATTAGCCTGTTGTGCCCTTTCAATTAGCTGACTGTGTTTTGGTTCTATTCTATATTCAAATCAGGGCCTCTTGGTTGTCCTCACCAAATTGTACAAATCACAATAACCCAGCTCTTCTACTTTTTTTACCATTGATAACCTCAACAAAAACTGCAACAGCAACTGAGGTTCTGGGAATTACTGATAAGGCCTGTATACAGCATTCTACATAACAGCTAGTCTATGTCCCAAATGGCACCCTATTCCCTACACAGTGCACTACTTTCAACCAAAGCGGTCAAAATGAGTGCACTAAAAAGGGAATAGGGTGCCATTTGGGAGGAGACACTACTTTATCAATAGATAAACACTCCCAGTGTTTAGTCTATACAATCACTTACTCACTCAGGCCCCATAATAAAGCATCATGTCCTTTGTCTTAGCGTAGGGGCAAAGGGAGAGGATTCATTGAATGGGGCACACATGGTCGCAGCAGATTGGACCGTGTGTGTGTGTACAGTATGTGTGTGTGTCAGGCCAGATTGAACTGAATGCATTAGCGACAACTAGCGAAAGGAGAGCCGCAGCTGTTGGTTGAGGGAAACAGGGGTTAAGTGTGAATTCATGTTCCTTAGCAACCCTCAGTCCCTGCGTCAAAGACTAGATTTGCGGGAACGGCTCAGGCTTGATACGGACAGATGCTATTTGTTTGCTAGCAGACAACACATGAATGATATTTGCATTTTAGTGCTATGGTTTATCAGGACAGCATTGTAGGCTACAGTAGGATCACTAATACTTCCAAACTCATCTTGGCCTATCTGACTGAAAGTCCTTTTTCCATGAAGGATTGCTGTGTTTTATGCTTTCTGAAAGGCTGTCTCTCAATACCTACAGATGTAGGATATTAATTTGACCAGTTTCTAATGCAGGTTGACGTTTCTTGTCATGGGTCTTGTCCTGGATGCAGAACTGAGCGATTTCCCTTTAAATAGCCCAGCGGTTAGCTTTTCGGTCTTAATTTAAAGAGGCACTCCAGTCTCCTTTTCACCTCATTCGACACCTGATTTACTTAACAAAAAGCACATCTCAATAGGTGGTCCAGGTATGTCATGACATAACACAAGTGGGGGGTGGGCCTTTCCTCTTTTGTTCTCTATTGCTCCTCAAGCAAAGGGGAGGCCAATGACATCACAGATTCCCATTATTAGACCAACTCCTAGACTGCGCTACTCCTTGAAGTTTTCAGTTGTGTCTAAAAAACACTCGTTTGCTCAGAAATATATATTTTTTTACCCTTTACTGTCTGTACTTTATTGTATTTATACTTGGGATATTGCTTTTCAATAGTAAAAGTTCAAACATCGCTGAAGGCCATTTTTGAGGTTGGGGATAGGCATTAGGGGCAGTTTGAATGATGAGCGATGTTTGAACTTTTACTGTTGAAAAGCAATATCCCAAGTATAAATACAGTAGCAGTGTGGTTTTATGACTTTATAGCTGTGCCAGCTAGTGACCACTCTGCAGAGCTGCCTCCAGAAGAATATTCATGATGAGAAATTCGAACCTGCGTTTCGCATCGCAAGAAAATAATCCTGCAGCAACAGGAGATGTGAATTATTACGTGGATTATAATTAATGGACATTTTTGTTAGGGGTTGATACATATTTCGCGAAGGGAAAATCAAGTCTGTAATTCCAGAGTGTAAATTATAAACTTTCGATGCCTTTTTAAACCTCTGAATACACTACAAGTTTACATTTCTTGTTATGCAAGACATTTCATGCAACAAAAGAGTGATCAAATTAAGATCCTAGATCTGCATATCTCCATGCCAACTGACACTGCCCAGTCCTAGCATTACCAGACAAAGATATGGGAAAAAGGTGTATGGGGAAAAGACTGTTTGACCTTATCACTCTCTAGCTGGACTTGTAAAGTGCCTGAAGATCTTTGAGTGCCTCAATACAGATGTCGTATCTTAATTTGAGCCAGTTTGCTACAGCAGGAAAATAATCCTGCAGCAACAGGAAATGTGAATTATTATGTGGATTATGATTAATGGATATTTTCTTTGTAGGGGTTGATGCATTTTATATTATGGAAAATCAAGTTAGAAATGTAAAAGTGGAAATTACAAATTTTAGAAGCCTTTTTAAACTTTGAATACACTACAAGTTTGCATTTCCTGCAGTACAGGAAAATGATCGTTAACAAAAGAGTGATCAAATTACGATCCTACGTCTGTACTATGGGAGGGATGTTATTCAGAATGACCAACCTTCCCAGAGAATTGCTCTTCCAGTTCTCAATAGGTGGGCTCCCGAGTGGTGCAGCGGTCTAAGGCACTGCATCTCAGTGCTAGAGGCGTCACTACAGACACCGTTTTGATCCCGGGCTGTATCACAACCGGCCGTGATCAGGAGTTCCATCTTAACTGACTTGTCTAGTTAAATAAATCAACATTTCCCAATGCCTACAATTTGACCTCAAGTAACATCTGTGGAACGATGGAAGCATATTGGGTGATGAAGCCGATGATTACGAAGCTCCAAGTCCGGTCATGTGTAACAGGTCCTTCCACCTCATACATGGTGTTGATAGGATTTCACATGCCTAATTTGTGCTCTCGCTGCCATTGGTTACACTCTTAAAAAACAAGGTCTAGAACCTAAAAGGGTTCTTCGGCTGTCCCATAGGAGAACACTTTGAAGAACCCTTTTTGGTTCCAGGTAGAACAGTATTGGGTTCAATGTAGAACCCTTTCCCCAGAGGGTTCTACATGGAACCCGAAAGAGTTCTACCTGGAACGAAAAAGGGTTCTCCTATGGGGACAGCCAAAGAACCCTTTTGGAACCTTTTTTTCTGAGAGTGTATATTTCGAGTTGAGGGTACAATTCCTACAGTATAACAGTGAGCTGAAAAAGCCCAATTATGGTAATTGTTTCGGTGATGTTCTGTGTGCGCACATAGTTCACACATGGAGCCACTCTCCTATTCAAGCTCTGCATTGAAACATTGTTTATAATGATGAATACCTCAATTCGATTCCATTAGCCAAAGATGATTCATTCGCTGTTAGCGAGCTATTTTCGAAGGCGAAAAGCAAGCTAGGAGCCTAAGTTAAGTGTCCAGTTTGATTGATTTCTTTCTGTACACAAGAGAGGCAACTATATGAATCAGGTAGAGAGGAATGTGAGACACAAGAGGTATTTCAATCGAATCAAAAGTTATTTGTCACATGCTTTGTAAACTAACAGTGAAATGCTTACTGCTTACTTACGGGCCCTTCCCAACAATGCAGAGAAAGAAAATAGAGAAATAATAGAACGGAATAACACGTAATAATAATTACAGTGAGTAACGGTAACTTGGCTATATATACGGGGTACCAGTACTGAGTCAATGTGCAGGGATACGAGGTAATTGAGGTAGATACTGTGTGTACATATACAGTGCATTTGGAAAGTATCCAGACCCCTTGACTTTTCCACATTTTGTCACGTTACAGCCTTATTCTAAAATGTGTTAAATAGTTTTTTCCCCCCTCATCAATCTACACACAATAACCCATAACGACAAAGTAAAACAGCTTTTTAGACATTGTTACACATGTATTAAAAATAAAACACTGAAATATTACATTGACATAAGCATTCAGACCCTTTGGCAGCGATTAGAGCCTTGAGTCTTATTGGGTATGACACTACAAGCTTGGCACACCTATATTTGGGGAGTTTCTCCCATTCTTATCTGCAAATCCTATCAAGCTCTGTCAGGTTGCGTGGGGAGCGTCGCTGCAGAGCTATTTCCAGGTCTCTCCAGAGATGTTCAAGTCCAGGCTCTGGCTGGACCCCTTAAGGACATTCAGAGACTAGACCTGAAGCAACTCCTGTGTTGTCTTGGCTGTGTGCTTAGGGTTGTTGTCCTGTTGGAAGGTGAACCTTCACCCCAGTCTGAGAGTCTGAGCACTCTGGAGCAGCTTTTAATCAAGGATCTCTCTGTACTTGGCTCCGTTCATCTTTCCCTCGATCCTGACTAGTAGCCCAGTCCATTCCGCTGAAAAACATCCCTACAGCATAATGCTGCCACCACCAGGCTTCACCGTAGGGATGGTGCCAGGTTATCCTCCAGACATGATGCTTGGCATTCAGGCCAAAGAGTTCAATCTTGGTTTCATCAGATCAGAGAATCTTGTTTCTCATGGTCTGAGAGTCCTTAAGGGGCCTTTTGGCAATCTCCAAGCGGAATGTTGTGCCTTTTACTGAGGAGTGGCTTCCATCTGGCCACTCTACCATAAATTGGTGGAGTGCTGCAGAGATGGTTGTTCTTCTTGAAGGTTCTCCCATCTCCACAGAGGAACTCCGGAGCTTGGTCAGAGTGACCATCGGGTTCTTGGTCACTTCCCTGACCAAGGCCCTTCTCCCCCGATTGCTCAGTTTGGCCGGCGGCCAGCTCTAGGAAGAGTCTTGATGGTTCCAAACTTCTTCCATTTAAAAATGATGGAGGCCACTCTTTTCTTGGGGACCTTCAATGCTGCAGAAATGTTTTGGTAACCTTCCCCAGATCTGTGCCTCCACACAATCCTGTCACTGAGCTCTACAGACAATTCCTTCGACCTCATGGCTTGGTTTTTGCTCTGATATACACTGTCAAATGTGGGACCTTATATAGACAGGTGTGCCTTTCCAAATCATGTCCAATCTATTGGATTTACCACAGGTGGACTCCCATCAAGTTGTACAGACATCTCAAGGATGATCAATGGAAACAGGATGCACCTGAGCTCAATTTTGAGTCTCATAGCAAAGCATCTGAATACTTACAGTGCCGTGAAAAGGTATTTTCCCCCTTCCTGGTTTTTTATTTTTTTGCACATTTGTCACACTTAAATGTTTCAGATCATCAAACAAATTGTAATATGACACAAAGATAACCCAAGTAAACACAAAATGCAGTTTTTAAGTGATAATTGTATTTATTAAGGGAAAAAAGCTACCCGAACCTTCATAGCCCTATGTGACAAAGTAATTGCTCCCCCTTGTTAAATCATGAATTTACTGTGGTTAATCACATTTTCTGGAAAGCTGAGTTCAATTTCACTAGCCACACCCAGGCCTGATTACTGCCAGACCTGTTGCATCAAGAAATCACAAGGTGAAGTAGGCCAAAAGATCTCAAAAAAGCAAGATATCATGCTGCGATCCAAATAAATTTAGGAACAGATGAGAAACAAAGTAATTGACATCTTTCAGTCTGGAAAGGGTTACAACGCCAGTTCTAAAGCTTTGGGACTCCAGCGAACCACGGTGAGAGCCATTATCCACAAATGGAGAACATTTGGAACAGTGGTGAACCTTCCCAGGAGTGGCCGGCCTACCAAAATTACCCCAAGAGCGCAGCGACGACTCATCCCGCTGGGCACAAAAGAACCCACAACAACATCTAAAGAACTGCAGGCCTCACTTGCCTCAGTTAAGGTCAGTGTTCATGACTCAACTATTAGAAAGAGACTTGGCAAAAATGACATCCATGGCAGAGTTCCAAGGCGAAAACCACTGCTGACCCAAAAGAACATAAAGGCTCATCCCATTTTTGGCAAAAAACATCTTGATGATCCCCAAGACTTTTGGAAAAATATTCTGTGGACTGACGCGACAAAAGTTGAACTGTTTGGAAGGTGTGCGTCCCGTTACATTTGGCGTAAAAGTAACACAGCATTTCAGAAAAAGAACATCAATACCAACAGTCAGATATGGTGGTGGTAGTGTGATGGTCTGGGGCTGCTTTGCTGCTTCAGGACCTGGACGACTTGCTGTGATTGATGGAACCATGAATTCTGCTCTCTACCAAAGAATCCTGAAGGAGAATGTCCGGCCATCAGTTTGTGACCTCAAGCTGAACCTCTGCAGCAGGACAATGATCCCAAACACACCAGCAAGTCCACCTCTGATTGGCTTAAAAAAAACGAAATGAAAAGGCGGTTCATGCTCGAAAACCCTCCAATGTGGTTGAATTAAAACAATTATACAAAGAAGAGTGGGCCAGAATTCCTCCACAGCGATGTGAAAGACTCATTGCCAGTTATCGCAAACACTTGATTGCAGTTGTTGCTGCTGAGGGTGGCACAACTAGCTATTAGGTTTAGGTGGCAATTACTTTGTCACATAGGGCCATGAAGGTTCGGATAGCTTTTTCCCTTAATAAATAAAATTATCACTTAAAAATGGCTTTTTGTGTTTACTTGGGTTATCTTTGTGTAATATTTCAAATTGTTTGATGATTTGAAACATTTAAGTGTGAAAAATGTGCAAAAAAAGAAGAAATCAGGAAGGGGGCAAATACTTTCTCACAGCACTGTATGTAAAAATAAGGTTTTTCTTTTTCTTATTTTTAATACATTTTCAAACATTTCTAAAAAACAGTTTTCACTTTGTCATTATGGGGTATTGTGTGAAAATGTATAAGAAAAACAATGTATTTAATACATTTTAGAATAAGGCTGTGAAATAAGAAGAAAAAAATTAGAATAAGTCAAGGGGTCTGAATACTTTCCAAATGCACTGTAGGTAGGGATAAGGTGCTCCTACCAGATCTTGTAGTTGCTCCAGCAACGTGTCCAAAGTTGGTGTCTGTCACACACACAAACACACGCATGAACACACGCGCACACACACACGTGCACACACACACGCACACCCACACACACACACACACACACACTGTGACCGTCATGGCTTCAAAATGTCTCTATTTAACCTACTAGTCCGGAAGCTGCCTCCCATAACACAGCAACATCCTCATTAGTGTGTGTTTGTGTGTGTGTGTGTGTGCGTGTGCGTGTGCGTGTGTGTGTGTGTGTGTGTGTGTGTGTGTGTGTGTGTGTGCGCGCGCGCATGTCTGTGTCCATTTAAAATCCTTACATGACTGCTCTCTCCCTCTCTCCCAAAGGTCAAGGATGTCTCTTTATGGATAAACATTGTGCATACTGTGGGTCTCCTTCCGTAGCCTGGAGAAGTGTGTGTGTGTGTGTGCACGCGCGCAAGCGAGGACTTATTTCGCTAATGACCACAGTAATGACAAGTCTAATCCTTGTCGGAAACACACACGGCTTCTGTGTGACTAAGACTTGTCATCCTTCAATGAACATCTTTGTAAAAGTGTAAACTAATCTTCCCGCTATAGTTGTACGTATATCTAGAATGAGAAGGGGCTGCGTCTCAATTGACAGCCTATTCCCTATTTAGTGCATGTACTGTATGTATCTACGAGGGAATGTCATTCTTATCTACACACTGCACGGGTTACTGACAGTGTAACGGCACATCATGTGAATAGTGTTCCATCAGTTGGAATAAATATTCAAATATTTGTTCAGGAGAACTAACTGACGTTGGAATAATGACTTCCTGGTTGTATCTTAGGATCGGGCACTTTCAGTTATAACGGTCATTCATATGATTGCACTTGAGTCCTCATAATGGTATTGTCCACATAAAACAGAATTTGTCATCATAATACTATTGTCTTCATAATACACATGTTATTAGTCATCATAATACTAGTGTCTTCATAATACACATGTTATTAGTCATCATAATACTATTGTCTTCATAATACACATGTTATTAGTCATCATAATAATAGTGTCTTCATAATACACATGTTATTAGTCATCATAATACTATTGTCTTCATAATACACATGTTATTAGTCATCATAATACTAGTGTCTTCATAATACACATGTTATTAGCATTCATAATACTATTGTCTTCTAGGCTTGGGCGGTATAACGTATACCGTATACTGGGGTATTTAGAAATAGCCACGGGATAGTTTTTCAATACCGTCAATACCATTGAAACTATTTATTTTACGTTTTTCATAGTACATGGCCTCACACATGAATCCAAATAAAAATATTTGTACCTACTTTTTAAGTAAATACCTGCAGTCAACTTGTGCAATACGTTAGGAGATAAAGTCGTTTTCATTGCAAGTTAATTGAAGCATACTGTTAGCTAGCTAGCTTACGTTAGCTGGCTGGCTTGCTAGCTAATGTTACGTGTATGAGCTGTGTAGTCATATCATTTGTATCTTTGAAAGCCATATGCATTGCTAGTTATAGCCTCATGTTAGCTAGCTAGCTAACATTGAACCAAGTTGGTTCACTTTAGCTACCTGCAAATTCGTGCATATGGTGCATGATAGTATGGGTTGGCATTATGGGTCTGAACAAAAGACTCCACTACGCAAGTAATCATTTATTTCACTGTACCGTTTACACCTTCTGTAGTCTCTGTATGTGACAAGTAAACTTTGATTCTACTTGATATAGTTTGTTTACCAGAGACGGTCATGTGAAGAAGAACATGGCCTGCACCAAAGTCAGATTAGGATATAGACCAAGGATTAGACAGTGTGTATTTTTACTACTACTTTTTGCTACTACTTTCACCACTTTAATTCTTAATCTTATCTTCGGTTGTTTACTACACTACCTTACTCACTGACCTGCCACACACAGTTTATGTACTGTAGGGTAGATTGAGGTTAGCCTGTGAGTAGGCTTGCCAGCCATGCCAAAAGAGGGCAACAGTGGGAATCATTGACTAGTACATTGTTTTGGTACTACAATTGGAGAGCACTTCTTTGTCTATTCCCATTCAGCATTGTTCACACCCTCTTAAGCCTTAAAGACATGGGTGGAGCTAAGGGTTGATCCGAGCGTTCTGTACTAACTTGCCAGCTACTTCCAGACATCTAAGAGAGAGAGAACAGCTCACTGAACATCATTCGCCTTAGCAGAGCTGGTTAGGCTGTTATGTTATCCAGAGTGTTGGTGAGTGCGACGGTGCTGTCAGATTGTCCATTCGTAAATTCAGAGCGTTTCGTGTTTAGTACATGGCCTCACAAATGAGGGGGGGGGGCTACAGCTAAACCGGTGCAGATAAAGAAAAGCTCTCCAGTCGGTGTACCAAACGTTTATCCATTTTCAAAGAATAATTCATTTCCCATTGTTCCTCAACTGCAGTGTATGATATACAACTTTCTAGCTCTGAGTCTCGCCTTTCATCAATGTAAAAAACACAATTTCAAATGTTGCTACATAGGACCGAATCAAGGTGGTGGGTCACATATGAACATTTGGTTACTGCCCAAACCTATTGTCTTCAAAAAACACATGGTACTAATCATAATACTATAATGTCTTCATAATACACATGGTACTAAACATAATACTATAATGTCCTCATAAAACACATGGTACTAATCATAATACTATAATGTCTTCATAATACACATGGTACTAATCATAATACTATAATGTCCTCATAATACACATGGTACTAATCATAATACTATAATGTCCTCATAATACACATGGTACTAATCATAATACTATAATGTCTTCATAATACACATGGTACTAAACATAATACTATTATGTCCTCATAAAACACATGGTACTAATCATAATACTATAATGTCTTCATAATACACATGGTACTAATCATAATACTATAATGTCTTCATAAAACACATGGTACTAATCATAATGCTATAATGTCTTCATAATACACATGGTACTAATCATAATACTATAATGTCTTCATAAAACACATGGTACTAATCATAATACTATAATGTCTTCATAATACACATGGTACTAATCATAATACTATAATGTCTTCATAATACACATGGTACTAATCATAATACTATAATGTCCTCATAATACACATGGTACTAATCATAATACTATAATGTCCTCATAATACACATGGTACTAATCATAATACTATAATGTCTTCATAATACACATGGTACTAAACATAATACTATTATGTCCTCATAAAACACATGGTACTAATCATAATACTATAATGTCTTCATAATACACATGGTACTAATCATAATACTATAATGTCTTCATAAAACACATGGTACTAATCATAATACTATAATGTCTTCATAATACACATGGTACTAATCATAATACTATAATGTCTTCATAAAACACATGGTACTAATCATAATACTATAATGTCTTCATAATACACATGGTACTAATCATAATACTATAATGTCTTCATAATACACATGGTACTAATCATAATACTATAATGTCTTCATAATACACATGGTACTAATCATAATACTATAATGTCTTCATAATACACATGGTACTAATCATAATACTATAATGTCTTCATAAAACACATGGTACTAATCATAATACGATAATGTCTTCATAATACACATGGTACTAGTCCTCATAATACTATAATATCTTCATAATACACATGGTATTAGTCATCATAATACGATAATGTCTTCATAATACACATGGTAATAGTCCTCATAATACGATGTCTTCATAAAACACATGGTATTCGTCATCATAATACTATAATGTCTTCATAAAACACATGTTATTAGTCATCATAATACTATAATGTCTTCATAATACACATGGTATTAGTCATCATAATACTATTCTCCTTATCATACACAGTTACGATTCCACAAGAAAACAGGTATTGTGTCATACTATCCTCGCACAATGTGCCAATCAAAGCATAATGAAGCCATAAACAGAATCGCTGTGGCAACATAGGGCAAGCAGGATTCTAGGAATGCAGGGACAATGGAGCTTGCCAGGGTGTCTAACAGCAACTGAGACCCACAGCAAAGCAACAGAACCTCCCCTCTCTCCTCTTCATTGAAGTGTGGGCTGGGTGTTAGCCTAGCGGTTAAGAGGTTCGGCCAGTAACCCAAGAAGTTGCTGGTTCGAATCCCCAAGCTGACTAGGTGAAATCTGTCGAAGTGCCCTTGAGCAAGGCACTTATCCCTAATTGCCCCTGTAAGTCGCTCTGTATAAGAGCGTCTGCTAAATGACAAAAAAAAATGAAATAAAATACAAACTAATTTCCACGTGTCACCCCTAGCTCCCCAGGCTTGCTTCTCTACAAAACACAGCTTAATGCACACATCCTCCAGAGATCCGGGACCAACACACAGACATGCACGAGCATGCACACACAGAATTGCACGAATGCACACACACACACACACACTCTGGGCAGACTTAGCCTTATGATCGACCCACAGTCACTTCTTATTTCACCAGAGTAGCACCAGGAATAGAGGATTTGAATGTCTGCTTACAAATACAGGAAATTGGGGGGAATGAAAAAGTTTTCTAAAATAAAGTTTACACAAAATAAATACAGGATCTACATTTCATATTTAGTTTCAAATTTAAAAAAAAATGTTTACCCCCTTTTTATGGTATCCAATACAGGCTCGGGAGAGATGAAGGTCGAAAGCCACGCGTCCTCCGAAACACAATCCAACCAAGCCACACTGCTTGCATCCAAGCCAGAAGCCAGCCGTACCAATGTGTTCGGAGGAAACACTGTGCACCTGGTGACCTGGTCAGCGTGGACTGTGCTCGGCCCACCACAGGAGTCACTAGTGTGCGATGAGACAGGGATTATCCCGACCACCCTAACTCGGACAACGCTAGGCCGGACGACACTAGGCCAATTGTGCGTCAACCCATGGATCTCCCGGTCGCGGCCGGCTGCGACAGAGCCTGGGCTTGAACCCAGAGTTTCTGGTGGCACTGCTAGCACTGCAATGCAGTGTCTTAGACCACTGCACCACCCGGGATGCGACAAACAACATTTTAACGATGTTTGCATAGGTTGTCTGAACGCACATATACAATGTGTATATCATGAGCAAATGGCGTTTCGGCTTCATGTACCAACAACTATGAAATTAATCAACGAATCACACTCACATTAATCAAGCTAACAATATACTGAGGTGCCTCTATGCATCATACATTCATAATGTTTGTGTTATAGACAAGCAATTTGTGTTATATATACAAGCAATTTGTGTTATAGACAAGCAATTTGTGTTATAGACAAGCAATTTGTGTTATAGACAAGCAATATGTGTTATAGACAAGCAATTTGTGTTATAGACAAGCAAAGTGTGTAATAGACAAGCAATTTGTGTAATAGACAAGCAATTTGTGTTATAGACAAGCAATATGTGTTATAGACAAGCAACTTGTGTTATAGAGGTATAGGTATACGAGGCTGAGGTTACTAAGTGTAAATGTGTAAACAGCATATTGGTAATATAAGTTAGACTGAGGTATACGAGGCTGAGGTTACTAAGTGTAAATGTGTAAACAACATATTGGTAATATAAGTTAGACTGAGGTATACGGGGCTGAGGTTACTAAGTGTAAATGTGTGAATGACAGCTGCTATGACAGAGATACAGATCAAGTGCATAAAACCCAATACTATCCTCCTGGGTTTACAGGTAGGAAGAGAATACTGCCAATGATACTGTAGCTATGGTTGCCTTATGCTCTACGGCTCTTCTAACTGGGCGCCATGGCAGCTCATATGTTTGTGGTAACCTAGGCTACCTCGTCTGCTGCTAGGCAACGACATGACAACACCATTGATTTGCACTTGATAGATGCAAGGCCCGAGAGTTTTCAAGATAAAAAGATTTTCAAGATAACAAATGGAAAACGATTGGAAAGAGGAGAACTATTCCTGTGCGCAATTACATAGATAACACACAAAATATATACAAAATGTACTACCAACACAGGCTAAATGTACCGACATTGCTAGCTCCATTCTCAAATAGCCTTTCCCTCTGCTTCAACCGAGACAGTGTCAGCTGAATAATTTAGACACCATCATCATGGTGTCATGACGGCCTGAGAGTGCAAGGTGAGCTGTCCAACTTAATAAATACCTCACGTCAGGACTCTCGTCTCGCTAAGTCGCTCACCTGAGCTCACCCATGTTGCCACATTCCCCCAGAGAACAGTGTTACGCAGCTGCAATAAGTAATAACCATTTTCGATTCGATATGACAATATAATGACTCTATGCTCCTCCGCAGGAGATTTGTAGTGCTTTGTGGAGGAGCCTGGTGAGAGTATATTGCAAGCAGGATGCTATTTTTACTGACGCACAAACGCACGCATGCACACACACAAACACACACACACACACAAACACAAAGTTGTTATGTGCCGCCTCGAAGGTGACCTGTCAAGTCAAGAGGAATATGACGACAACAGGGGTATGTGCATTGTCACAAAGTGTATATGTGTGTGTGTGTGTGACACTATGCGTGTGTTGACTCACGTTAACCCAGTCTGGATCCACAGGGAGGGAGACACTGGTGGCACGATCACCATACGGTCACCACCCACCAATGCCACTTGACCCCCTAGACATATGTTCCTGTCACATCATGGCAAGAGGCCATGATTAAACACACTGGGCACTACTCTGTTAGTAGACCCTGTCTTACTGCTCTCTCTCTATTCCTACTTGTTTCATTCATATTCTCTCTCTCTCTCTCTCTCTCTCTCTCTCTCTCTCTCTCTCTCTCTCTGTGTGTCTCCCTCCATTGACTTGATACAGACGATATGTGTAATACGACTTTAACCGTTAATCATGAACAGCCTCTTGGCCTCTACATGATGAGTGATCTGTGTGTATTTCTTCTGTCCCATGACTATATCCAAATTAAATGTTATGTTCGCAGGACAAGGTGAGATACGGAACATTGATAAGACATTCACACCAATCAGCAGCTCGTATTTGGAGACTGAGCTTCCAATAGAGGATAACATTCTCTCTCTCTCTCTCTCTCTCACACACACACACACACACACACACACACACACACACACACACACACACACACACACACACACACACACACACACACACACACACACACACACACACACACACACACACACACATACACACACAAACACAAACACACACACGATCAAGGGTGAAAGGCTGGCCCACTTATTAAACATTGATTTCTCATCTCAACTCAACTCTTCAGTATCTCTCTTCCTCTCTTCCTATCCACAGTGGCAGTTCTATTTTAAAGAATGTACTAACTTACACTCAAAGTCTAGGGCCACTCAAACCTCATTAAAAACACAGTGACACACACACAGACGCACACACGCACGCACGCACGCAAGCAAGCACACGATCAAGGGTGAAAGGCTGGCCCACTTTGAGTCGATAAAGGGCCTCAACAAGTGCTCCCAACACATTCAGCAGAGAACTCCATTACGCAATCAAGCCCCAACACAACACTGTCCTGATGTGTTCTGCTACAGAACTGACTTTACTGCTTTTTCACCACTTCACACTTTAGCCTATACACAGAAACTCCTTCACAAAATCGTACTGAAAGATAGATTTCAGCTAACGCCTTTCATATAGCTACAGCAAGAGCAGTGTAAACCCAAGAAACTAGGCCTTTGACCTTGATCCTACAGTGAGAAGTCACACACACACACACACACACACACACACACACACACACACACACACACACACACACACACACACACACACACACACACACACACACACACACACACACACACACACACACACACACACACACACACACACACACACACACACACACACACACTGCTGTCCTGTTGTCTCAGGCACTACTGTGTCCTTATCTACCTAATTGGATTCATCAATGGGCTTTAATTAGACCTAATGATCAGGTGGTCTGACTCCTGGGAGGCTGTGAGGGACTTGATGTCCGTATGGTGGAGGTAAGCCACTCCACAGCTACAGGTCCAGACAACTAAGTCAACATGTGTTATCTAGACAAGGCCTTTCATAACCTGATCCAATGCATTGCAGCAGCACTGTGTTTTTATTCAACTGTATATTGAGGCGTCAGGTAGCCAAGTGGTTGGAGAGTTGGGGCAAATCTGTCGTTCAGCCCCTGAACAAGGCAGTACATAAGAATTGGTTATTAACTGACTTGCCAAGTTAAATAAAGGTTAAATAAAAAATAAAAAATTGTTTTTATTATATTACTTTGGTGGATGTGTTTGTATGTGTTATTAGATGTGTTCTGACCTACATGTGTGACAACCCATAGACGTGAATAATAGAACATATAGCTTACGCTCAATGATAAACGATGCAGTGTTTTCTGAATTACAGCCTTGCAGAAATTGACTTGTTTCCCCTTGCAGTGAAGGGCCCCAGTGCAATGAATACATGTCATGTTTATTGTTAAAATACCATTTCATAGGCCCACGGAATCCTTTAAAATGTTGTTCTTTATAGAGACATTGACTGTAATTCTGGGACTTGGCAATAAGGCTGTGCAGAGGATGAGCTAAGCTGTGATAGCCCACATACAGTAAACACAAATTGATTTATTGATTGGCTTGGTTGGCCCACTAACAGCACAGCTGGATATGACTGACTTCCCCCAGTGCACAGAGTGGGGGAAACCCCCACACCCATGTGAGACAACTGAAATATACTGGGGGGGGGGACCCCGCAACTTTCTTACAAACTGCGTCTGCAGTTACCATCATCAACAGAAGGCGACTGAGGAAGTACGCAAACGATGGTATCAACGTGGAAACGGACAAGGGATGATAGACGAATAATGACATCAGCAGGTTTTCCTATAAATTGCTATAAATGATTTAACTGCAATCAATACAAAATGAATCAAATCGACCTAAAGGAAAGCTTTAATGTTTGTATTTCTACTTTAACACTGATCAAAGGGAAATATATATACTGGGGAATAGCCTTCTGTAGCCTAGCAAATGTATGCAAATGTCTATAATGAACTGTCCCTGGTGTGACATCTGTGTGACATCAGAATTTGGGTAGCCTACCTGATACACACGCAACGTTATTTTACGCGACAGGAATTGCACTCTCCAACTATTCTCCATTGCATTGCAAATTGAACGAAACGATAACCTACAGTGTGTACAGTATAAGCAATGGTGACGTGATCTATGAGTGTATCTAAATGTTATTTTTCCTTACCGTACAAGGCATTTCGCGTTATCTGGCCTCCCATGACTACAATTCCAGTCGGCAGCCCTTATATCCCAGCTCTTAATATTAAAACACTTGCGGTGTTGATGCACAATCCAACGCCGACAACATGATTGGAGGCTACATCCAGAGCGGTCGTTCTTTCTCCCGATTGGAATATAAACACAGTGCACTCCAGGTCCCCTAAGCACCAAGCAGAGCGGTAGTGAAGGCTGCTCCTCCATTCACTGTGCGCTCTCAGTGCCTTGAGCCCCACTCACACACAGACATTTACATAAAAGGTGGAGTCAAGACAAAGCGTCATTAACGCACTCGCTGCCAGTTTCCAACAATCATAAAGGATACGAGTATACGAGGACACTTGGACAATTTCAGGGTAGGCTTTACCCTAGAATAGAATAGAATAAAATACAATCGAACGTTGCGTTGCCTTCCAGAGAGAATTTGTCTTGCAAATCATTTTAAAGCACTGTCAATCTAAAACGAAGATGTGCATAGTATACAATGGAGAGCGTGGACATAGGCAGACTATGTGAGAGCTATAGGCTATGCTGGAGCTCTAGTTCTATGGGCTTATCTCTCACAGTGTCCTCTCCTCTCTCTCATGAGTAACCGCACTATGTTTGGGTCCAGAGTAAGGCAGAGGAACCAAGTGGTCACATTCTTTACCCTCAGCACTCTGCCTTTCACCTCAAGTGAGTCCCTTCTTCTTCCTGGTGTGCCTCGGGCCCCTCTGCCCCTGGCAGACAGCCTGGGTGACCCCTCGAGAGTCACGCCTCTGACTTAAGCTGTCATCACGTATCCACGGTGACATCGGGGCCCCTCCGCCTCGGAGTAGTTTACATTAGCCTCAAGGATGCTCGCTGCTTAGATATCTCTTAAGGGTGATAATGGCTTTGTGAATCACTAGGAGTGACAGATGTAAGTGATATTGGCAAAAAGGGTGAATGAAAAGGCTTCTATCGAGGGTTGGGGTGGGTGGTGGGGGATCTTGGGAAGGCAACCAATGTTAAGAATAGTTGAACGCAAATACGCCTACTGTCTTGACCTTCTGAGTTGTACAATGAATGAAAAATCCCCCTCCAATCAATCATTCATGATTGACACGTGCCACCGCTATTGCAATTGACTGAAAAAAGAAGGATTAGCGAACCAACCTTATAGAGCCTATTAAATGACTACTGTATTCGAATTCCTAATTATATGGAGCCAGCACTGTTCAAAATAAGATATTTCGATCTATGCTGGGGAATTCTATTCATTTGACCCAGTGAGACATGGCATTGTTGTGTGAGGGTGGTGTCATAAAGGTTCCATCTGGAGTATTCAGAGGAGAGTGATGAAAACAACTGGTTAGCTAAGCCCTTCTTGTTTGAGTTGAAAACATTACCATTGAATCATGCTGACAATAATATTTACCATTTCCCCCTGTAACGATTACGGCTACGTAAACCATAACAAACACTTGAGGCGAGATGGTGACTTCAATCTCAACTAAATCAGGGCCGCAAACCGAAGGTTAGTTTTTTGTAGATCATACTCACACATGGTGTGCACATTTTGAATATAAACATAAATGCATGGAGTCCTAATTAAATGGGTGGAATGAATTGAAGAGGAGTTTTCAATGGCCTGGATGCTCCCGCAGGACCACCGGGCCGAAATAAGTAAGAATGGGTGTGTGTGTGTGTGAGTGAATGAGGAAAGCTGGTGTTGCCTGACAGGGCTCAGTTTCAACTGTTTGTCATGTCACCAATTGAGGTCGCGCTAGTTCCTAGGGTGATCATGCCAAGCTTGACCAAAAAACAGGTTCCATAAACGGACTCGGACCGACTTCCTGCTGGCTTTCCCTTGTAGGCCGTCATGTCTTCTTAAAGATAGATGCTAAATGTAGCCTGATAACTGTTCAACACCGGTTCAACACTTCCTTCAATTTCCTGACATTCATGAAGACACGCTCGGCAAAAACCACTTCTGTCCATTGTCTTCCTGTTTTTAAGGACAAGACCTCCTCCATGCGTGCCATTCTAATCTTTTAAGTGAGCCTCTTTGACCATGGCCCTCAGTCCTATATCTGTTACATGACTAAGTCTGTAAAGTTGGGTTCTTTGTGAATCCGGGCGTAAATACTGTATCCTTACATGACTCACTAAAATAAATAAAAGTGGTCTGGTTCTGGGATGTTGACCTACAGGCACTGTCACGGCAGATTTCCTCTTCCTCTGAAGAGGTGAAACAAGGATTGGACCAATACGCAGCGTGGTAGGTGTCCATGGTTTTTAATAAGAAAAATTCAACATGAACACAAAAACAATAACCGTGAACTAACCGAAACAGTCCCGTGTGGCACAACCACTGACACAGGAAACAATCACCCAACCAAATACCCAAAGAATATGGCTGCCTAAATATGATTGCCAATCAGAGACAACGATAGACAGCTGCCTCTAATTGAGAACCAATCTAGGCAACCATGGACATACAATTTACCTAGACAGGGTACAGCCCCCCCCCCACACACACACACACAAGCACACTCACTCCAACAGAAACCCACTTTTGTTTTAGTGTCTCTGGGACAGCTTTATGCTCCTTATTGTCTTGACTCAGAGGGTAAGCCCTGACAGCCCTGGCTCGTTCCATTAGTAAGTACACCAGCTGTCCTGGTCCGTCCTATCCCACAACATATTTTTGGGCTACGTCCTGTTTAGCCTCAGCAGTGATTGCCAAACACACACACACACACACACACACACACACACACACACACACACACACACACACACACACACACACACACACACACACACAGACAGAGTTTAGGATTTATGACTACTCCATTGTGCGTTCGTTATCTGTGGTTGCACCAGACTACAGGCGGTGAGAATTTTATGTCCATAGTAATGGGAATATGGGTTGAGAATACTGGCTCAGTACATCTGTCATTCTCAAATAAAATAAAAAGAAAGAAATAATCATTAATAGGTCTTTTTGTTGATTAGTTTGATTAGTTTCTGCATTTGTTAATTATCTAAAAGATTGGTTGTGTCTCAGGTCAATGTGATTGACTGTGCCTAGTGATTTGTTTAAAATGGATACTTCCTATGGGAAATTAGCCTTAGTGTAGACAAAGATGCAAGCACGCACGCACGTGCACACACACACACTACCTAAAGGGGAACATGCACAGTGTTAAGTTACACTGTATGCTAACAGAATGTCAGTTGATCATTAACTGTCTGCTTCCTAGTTATGCTACAAGAACAAACACGTTTGTTGGCTTCTGGCAGTTTGGTTGTTTGCAAATCAAATATCCCATCTCTACTACCGGTGAAAAGGTTAAAACAAATAAAGATATGAGGGTATCTGTGGGAATTGATTGGCGATGTTTGACTGATGATTTTAATTTCCAATACAAGGATCAGGCCTCATCGCTGTGCTAAAGTGTCTGATTTAGTTGATGACGTTATCTGGTATATTACAATAAGGGGACATTAACCTTGTGGGAGGTATCTGTACCTTGATCAGTCGATCAGTCGATTCTGTTACGAGTCTGTACCAAATCTAGAACAGTTTGATAGATCAAGAACAGACGGTCCTTTATGATGTCAAACTATAGCTGAACAAACATCAGCACATCATTTTAATGGCACCTGGAAACCAGTCGGACATGTTTCCAAGAAAAACGTAGCATTCTGCTGCAGCCTGGGTTATTATATTAGCATAATCCTGCCCTCCACATACAGACACACATCTTCTCCCACCTCCTGACCTAACACACACACACACACACGCACGCACGCACACACACACACACACGCACGCATGCACGCACACACGCACGCACATACACACGCACGCACACACGCACGCACGCACACACGCACACACATGCACGCAGGCACGCACACACACATACACACACACACGCGCGCACGCGCACACACACACACACACACACACACACACACACACACACACACACACACACACAGAACAGGGTCTGCTACCTATCCCTGAGTGCCTGGTGAAATGGAATAGGACAGCAGATGCTTAAGGGGGAACGTTGGACCTGGTCTCCTGCGGAACGTATCGTCTGACTCTGAGAGGGCCGTGTGACGCGTGTGGTGCAAACATTACCCCTTTTCAGAGCCAGCCTCCAGCGTCCAATCACTGGGCCATGTGCAACATATAATGAGTTAACACTACAACATTATATGATCTGAGAAAGAGAGGATGAGAGAAAGAGAGAAGAATGGAATGGCTGTCAAGTAAACATTATGTAGCTATGTCACTATGTACGGAACATTCAAAATTATTATATTGTAGCAAAACCATATGGTAATAGATAAACGCAATTTAATATTTTACATCATATGATCTGAAAGATACAGGTAACCAACATGAAGTGTCCACCACAGTCTGCCAGAACAGCTTCAATGCGCCTTGGCATAGATTCTGCAAGTGTCAAAAACTCTATTGGAATGATGCGACACCATTCTTCCACAAGAAATTCCATCATTTGGTGTTTTTGTGGTGTGAAAACTGTCTCAGTGCAGCTCTAGAATCTCCCATAAGTGCCGTTGCTTGAGTTGATCTCATTGGGTTGAGATCTGGTGACACACACACACACACACAAACACACACACACACAAACACACACGCACCCCCTATGCTCCTTTGAGACCCCTCTTTCAATGTCACTGAGATCTCTTCTTCTTGCCATTATAGTCAAAATAATGGGAAACTGAGCATTTTATACATGACCCTAAGCATGATGGGATGTTAATTGCTTAATAAACTCATGAACCACAACTGTGTGGAAGCACCTGCTTTCAATAGACTTTGTATCCCTCATTTACTCAAGTGTTTCCTTTATTCTGGCAGTTACCTGTACTGACTCAGACATCAAGTCGGTGATCATAGTAATCATGTAAGGATAACCAAGACAACTCAATAAGATAGCAGCACAAATTATAGCCAGCGTATACGTAAGAGTTAAACACATTATCTTGGGAATAATAGACGACGCAGTGAAAGCACACCTTGACTGTAGATTTTCCAAATTTATAAGCAAATTCATACTTTCTCATCTTTTGGTTGCTTTTTGGTTGCTAGAAACGCATCCCAGTCGTTCGATCAGGGGGAAACCATATTATCCTTCTTGCATGATTTCTGTCTCGTCCAGAAAATCAACGGGGCTCAGAGGTAATAGCACAGTGTCTTAGGGTTCAATCAGTACAGCATGTGGTATATCCCACCATAATACAATCAACCCTAAACCCTTGTCTTGTCAGTGTATATTACACCACTATCCAACATGCCTGAGAGGGCAGATGACTCCGTGACATTTATTAGCGAAGGTGAAAGTTTGAGCCGATTACGTGTCTTGTGTAACATAGTTGTCATCAGGACTGAGGGAAGGGAAGTGGAGAGGTGATAATAAGATCTGTCAGTCTTCTTTAATATCGTGCGGAGTCGCCAGGCGGATTATTGTTAAGAAACGGCGTATTGTCTCCGGCAATGCAACAGAGAATGTCACTTCCATGCCTATGGGGCTACAGTGAAATGTGTTGGTGTGGAGGGATATCTCAAAATATGTTACGGAAACAGTATGCGGGTTTTAGTGGACGGAATGACTTTGGGACACAACTTGTTCCTCCGTAATATAGTACAGTACCTATTCTAAGGCCCAAGGTTCAGTCATGTGTGACTGTTTCAAACGTATTTAAGTAACTTGTTTAATCGGATCAACTCAATTACTGAAATTCTTGATTGACACATATTAGTATTAGTCAAAACTGTGTCAAAACACACGTTTGAGGTTAACTGTTGCAGGAACCTAGTATTGTAGAGACTAAAACCACAAAGGCCGTACATCGTCCTCTTTCCTTTTCCCACTAGGCCTACACTAGATACATGTGGCTGTAATTCCTCACCAAATATACCAAGACAGCTTTAAATTGCAGTTCCGATCACAATAGAGTGTTTATTGTTCGTTACAATAGTGTAATGCAGAACAGCTGTTCCAACCGGGAAACATATTTTCATACATTTGCGCTTGAAACGACGACATTCTCCATTAATCAGTGACCGCGCTGAATTAGCGGTTTTGAAATCCCCGTTCGTTGAATCAGCGCATCTGTGTCGGGTGGGTGGGCGGTGGGGGGTGGGGGGGTTGTATGTGTGTGTGTGTTGAATCGGTGTGCATACTTCTCTTAACTTTGGCTGGTGGATGGCGATGCGAGTTGGCCCTCTGTGTGATTGTGACTGCACCTCCTCATTTGGCCTCTCCTTCTTCCTCCTCATCCTCCTCCTCCTCTCCTTTATCACTCTATCTATCTCTATTACTAATCTCTCCCCTGGTTTGATCCCCTCCTTCATCCACGCTTCGGATCGTCATTGAAACTGGAAGGGAAACGATGTGCCTTGTGAAAGCCAACAATGGCATTTGTCCCATAGAGAGGATTGCCTTGGATGCAGCAACAAGCAACAGCATCCAGTCACTGTTTCTAATAGTTATTTAACAAGAGCTTTTTTAATTAGGCCCTAGAAAGGCCACCAAAAGATTTGTCAAGGAAAGATTTGTCCTCTCACTTAAGGCCAGAGAAGACGGTCTCAAAGTGTCATGAGGACTTGGGGGTGATTCAGGAGGGTACTCCCATGTGCTGTTGTCCTGTTTTGATGTAAATCAGTCACTTTTTCAAGGACGGAGTCGGATTGAAAAGTGTGTGTAGTGTGCGTGGTGGGGGGGAGGGTAAATGTGTGTTTGTTGGTGTGAGGCTGAGTATGTGTATGTGTGTATGTGTGGATTCTACAGACTAAAATACAACCTGTCTGTACACTCCACAGTCGAGACAGAGTGAGTATCTGGGAACTGTACGACAACTGAAAACGGACTGCATTTCTACTTTCCCCTAAAATGATCCCT
>NC_056430.1:69367372-69379872 GCF_018296145.1 Oncorhynchus tshawytscha | reverse complement strand
GGTGGCATGACACCATCTATACGCATCAAACATAAACAATCACAGTCAACCATGGTACAGGTGGCATGACACCATCTATACACATCAAACATAAACAATCACAGTCAACCATAGTACAGGTGGCATGACACCATCTATACACATCAAACATAAACAATCACAGTCAACCATAGTACAGGTGGCATGACACCATCTATACACATCAAACATAAACAATCACAGTCAACCATGGTACAGGTGGCATGACACCATCTATACACATCAAACATAAACAATCACAGTCAACCATGGTACAGGTGGCATGACACCATCTATACGCATCAAACATAAACAATCACAGTCAACCATGGTACAGGTGGCATGACACCATCTATACGCATCAAACATAAACAATCACAGTCAACCATGGTACAGGTGGCATGACACCATCTATACGCATCAAACATAAACAATCACAGTCAACCATGGTACAGGTGGCATGACACCATCTATACGCATCAAACATAAACAATCACAGTCAACCATGGTACAGGTGGCATGACACCATCTATACGCATCAAACAAAAACAATCACAGTCAACCATGGTACAGGTGGCATGACACCATCTATACGCATCAAACAAAAACAAAGTACAGTGGATAAAAGGACAATTAGGCACTTCTAAAGACACTTCTTCAATGGGGTATAAGGTGGCAGGCTTTGGCGCAGGCATTTACGGTACCAGTCAAACGTCTGGACACACCTAGTCATTCAAGGGTTTTTTCTTATTTTGACTATTTTCTACATTGTAGAATAATAGTGAAGACATTCAAACTATGAAATAACACATATGGAATCATGTAGTAACCAAAAAAAGTGTTAAACAAATAAAAATAAAGTTTATATTTGAGATTCTTCAAAGTAGCCACCTTTTACATTGATGCCTAAAATGACATACACAAATCTAACTGCCTGTAGCTCAGGACCTGAAGCAAGGATATGCATATTCTTGATACCATTTGAAAGGAAACACTTTGAAGTTTGTGGAAATGTGAAATTAATGTTGGAGAATATTACACATTAGATCTGGTAAAAGATAATACAATCATGATCTTTGAAATGCAAGAGAAAGGGACCGGTGCGAGGCATGCACTTCAGTTTCAAAGGAACCATAGTTACAGAGAGTACAACCTGGACACCTTTATCGAGGGGACTGTTTGTGTATCGACCAGTCTCAATAGCGAGAGTGGCCAACGCCACATCTACATTTTGCCAAAGACCTTCCCATGTTGCTTGGATACAACGATACGTTCATAGGGTTCTGTCCCGAAAGTGCATTTTTTTAACAAGGCAGTAGGTTTGTTACTTTCCGGCATGTTCTTTAAAAGTGCTGATTCAAAAGCAGTACGGTCATTTCTACAATACACTGTATTCGTATCAGTGAGTCATATGGATGGAGTTTAAAAAAAAGGCTTTGACATGGAAAACATTTATTTGCAGTTGCAACATCACCAGCCCATAAAAATAGACGCTTACATCGATATTAATTCGGCATGCTGCAAAATCTCAGCCGCTTTTTAAAAAGACATAGCCACCGGAGTTTTCCAGCCCAAATCGCCTTGAATCGCCGCATTTAGTATTTACCCACAACAAGGTCAAATCTGCAGGCGTGGTTAAAAACAGCACTAAAAACATGTAGAGTAAAATATCTGTTCCCCCATACTGCTGCATCATAATTCATAATAGCTGGCACCAAACAGTTTATTGAAACATTTAAAAGGTAGCACACCCATGCATTTTCACTTTGCAATAATGTGACCGAGGGCATCATTCACATGGTTAGCGATGTACTTAACAGACACATTGTAATCCACAAATTCATTAATAATCAACCCCAGATACTTGCCCTCACTGACAACATCTAGTATGACAGAGCCACTGGACAAAATAAAAAAGTGTACTAGGCCCTGCTGATGAAACACATGCTGTCTCTGTTGCACCTATTGGTTCACTGTGAGGGACTGTGGACTGCAGTCTCGGGTTAATTTGACCTCTGGTCTGCATAAGGCCCAGAGTTGTTCTTGGTCAGGTCACATGGTCAGGGAAACTCATTGCCTTACACATGGGTTATGTCCTCACACGGTTGGAATGTTTTCAGTGAGGTGTGATGTCAAGCGTGTGTAAAACCACATTTCAAACCAATAAGAGACATACAGATGTAAGATCTTAATTTGATTAGTTAGCTACAGCAGGAAAATAATCTGTCCAGCAACAGTAAATGACAATTATGTGGTTTATAATTCATGGATTTTTTTTGTAGGGCTTGATAGATTTTGCATTAGGGCAAATCAAGTCTGACAGTTTTAAGTGGAAATAACAAACTTTAGAAGCCTTTTTAACTCTTGGATACACTACACATTTTCATTTCCTGCCGTGCAGGAAAATTCAAATCAACAAATGAGTGATCAAATCAAGATCCTACATCTGTATTGCATGTTTAGCTGATGACATCATGTCAGCTTACTTGTTATGTTGTTGCTCCTCTGTGCTTCCATTTATAAAGAATAATCCTCCTCAAAACTATAATTCATTCCATTTCTAACACAATTATGACTTGAAATGCTGAACAAATGATTTAATTGGTGTTTTTGCCAAGTTTTTTTTTGTTCACTCTGAAAATAATATCCTTTATTTTATCATGAGCATAAACATACATACATGGCACGTTATCTTGTTAATAATGTGGTTTTGGAAAAATACATGTTTCATGAAAAATGCTAGTATCAGGTTACTTTAGGACAAGCCAACAACTACTCTCAGTCAATAGTTCCTCTTTCCAGAGCTCTCCGCACAAATGTCTCATGTCCAATTTAATTCGATAATTCACGGATAACCAAATTGGAAAATGCGCAGATTAAACAGTTCTATTTCACACACAACACAGGCCATTCAGGGGCTGACAACATACCAAGCAAATTCAATCATTCCTTCTCCGAAAACTCACTCAAATCATTTGATGCAACAGCAACGGTAGTCTTAGATGAAAAAGACAGAGAGGGCAGTCACATGGGGAACTGCAGAGAGTGCATTGGCAAGGAGTTAGTCTAGTGTAGTGGTTAAATCTGTCCGGGCTGTAGCGTGTTGTTATCCATGTCTGTCATGATAATAAGAAGAGTTTGCTGCTGTACAGTATGGAAACTGGCTTTTGGAGTATAGTATTGTAGAAATGTTGAAAGAATATCTGAAAGATATGTCAACTTAGTATCCAGAATAAAAGAATGTCCAAGGAAGTACAGTATTCCCTAACTGTCAGCAAGAGCTTTGTGGCAGCAGTCCCACCATATATCACCACTGCACCTGACTATGAGAAACCCACACAGGAATCCATTTGTTACTCAGCACTCCATACAGATTCAATTCTGACTTTGCAACTGGCCCTTTCAGATATTGGATTGTTACTGTGCACTGTATGCCCTTGTTCTTGCAATCCAGTCAGGTACTTTCTCCAATACTACGTAAAATCTTCATAATACTTTCTGGATTTTTCCCCATCAAGCAATTCAAAATACACTACATGACCAAAAGTATGTGGACACCTGGTTGTTGAACATCTCATTCCAAAATCATGGGCATTAATATGGGGTTGGTCGCTCCCCCCTTTGCTGCTATAACAGCCTCTACTCTTCTGTGAAGGCTTTCCAGTAGATGCTGGAACATTGTTACAGGGACTTGCTTCCATTCAGCCGCAAGAGCAACGCTGAGGTCAGGCACTGATGTTGGGCTATTAGCACTGCCTCAAAGTCGACGTTCCGATTCATCCCAAAGGTGTTCGATGGGGTTGAGGTCAGGGATCCGTGCAGACCAGTCAAGTTCTAGGCCAGTCAAGTTCTTCCACACCGATCTTGACAAACCATTTCTGTATAGACCTTGCTTTGTGCACAGGGGTATTGTCATGCTGAAACCGGAAAGGGCCTTCCTCAAACAGTTTCCTCAAAATTGGAAGCACAGATTAGTCTAGAATGTCATTGTATGCTGTAGTGTTAAGATGTCCCTTCACTGGAACTAAGAGGCCTAGCCCAAACCATGAAAAACAGCCCCAACCATTATTCCTCCTCCACCAAACTTTACAGTTGGCACTATGCATTTGGGCATAGCTACGCATAGCTACGCATTTCAGCACATGGCCGGCATGTTCTGTGAGCTTGTGTGGCCTACCACTTTGCGGCTGAGCCGTTATTGCTCTTAGACGTTTCCACAATAACAGCACTTACAGTTGACCGGGGCAGCTCTAGCAGGGCAGAAATGTTATGAACTGACTTGTTTGAAAGGTGGCATCCAATGACAGTGCCACATTGAAAGTCAGTGAGCTCTTCAGTAAGACTATTCTACTGGCAATGTTTGTCTATGGAGATTGCATGGCTGTGTGCTCAATTGTATATACCGGTCAGCAACAGGTGCGGCTGAAATAGCTGAATCCACTAATTTGAAGGGGTGTCCATATACTTTTGAATATATAGTGTGCATTACATCAATTATTGTATTGTCGATGACAATGTTTCCAATGAACAAGGCATGAACCATTGGCATGAACCCTATGGTGTTACATTGTACACATGTAGAATCTTAATTTGATCACTCTTTTGTTGATGAGAATTTCCCTGCACAGCAAGAAATGCAAACTTCTAGTGTATTCAAGGTTTTAAAAGGCTTCTAAATGTTGTAATTTCCACTTTTAAATGTCAGACTTGATTTGCCCTAACATGTATCAACCCCTACAAATGTTTTTCCATGAATTATAATCCATATAATAATTATAATTTCCTATTCCTGCAGGATTATTTTCCTGCTGTAGCAAACTGGCTCAAATGAAGATCCCATATCTGTAAATGGACCTTAAGCTGTTTGTCTCATATTACTGTACCATCTGCTTCTGTCAGTTTAAACAGTTTAACAGCCAAAGTTCCCACTTTTACAACCCATTGTAAATACACCTGTGTACTCAGATAACAGTCACAAGGCTGGCTATTGCTGTAGCACTATCTAGCACCATCATTCAGCTAGAGTCATACAAGCAAGGGGAGGAAGAGAGGACGGTAGTGTCCATAGTGCCACCAAGAGGAACTGAAGTCATTATAGATAACCTGAATTCAACAGTCCCTATTACCTTTAATGATATGAAGCCTTATGTCAGTGTCATAGAGTGAACTATTGACCTCAGAGTGCATGACAACTAGCTAAATATCCTTGATAGCTCAAGGTTAACAGGCAACAGAACATACAGTATGGCTATGAATATGTATGTATGGTTACAATATACAGTAGATTATATAGGAGAAGTATAAAATAATGTATTATTTCTGCTTCAACACGGTCTCATTAGAATATGTCAAAATAGTGACGTTTAACCATTATTTGTTATTTGGGCTTGGACGTTTGCTGTAGTATTGGTGTCAAGGAGGTTAGGGTTAAACCCTAGTGTAGCTAGAAGGTGTATAGAGCACGGCTGTGTAATCATCAAGGCCCGACTTTGAATGGAAAGTTACTGGCTATGTTCAGATGTCTTGGTTGGTCCCTCGGCGTCATCGATCGCATATCTTTGTAGCAGCATCACTGTTAGGTTAAACAAGTCCGCTTGCTTAACACTGATGTAAATGCTATTTACAGGTCGCTGGTTGTGCGTAGGTCACTGTGGATCGTGGTCATTTTATGGTTTTGGGGTTAAGTCAATAACATAGCTCGCCACTTGGCCTTGCAGTTTATTTCAATCACTTTGGTACAATTGTCACACGCATGTGGTCTTAGTATGAACACACAATACAACGTTTTGAATATGAGACTTGCTGCGTTTCTGCGTGAAGTTTTGGAAATCCACCAGGGACTTCTTGAAAATAGCACCGAATCGATTGAAGAAAACTGTAATGCCCAGTACATTGTTTGAAATGAGGTCCATTTAGACATCGAAATGTAATGGTTAATCATTTAAATGTAATGGTTAATCGTTTAAATGTAATGGTTAATCGTTTACATGTAATGGTTAATTGTTTAAATGTAATGGTTAATCGTTTACATGTAATGGTTAATTGTTTAAATGTAATGGTTAATCGTTTAAATGTAATGGTTAATCGTTTACATGTAATGGTTAATCGTTTAAATGTAATGGTTAATCGTTTACATGTAATGGTTAATTGTTTAAATGTAATGGTTAATCGTTTACATGTAATGGTTAATCATTTAAATGTAATGGTTAATCGTTTAAATGTAATGGTTAATCGTTTACATGTAATGGTTAATTGTTTAAATGTAATGGTTAATCGTTTACATGTAATGGTTAATTGTTTAAATGTAATGGTTAATCGTTTAAATGTAATGGTTAATCATTTAAAATGTAATGGTTAATCATTTAAATGTAATGGTTAATCGTTTAAATGTAATGGTTAATCATTTAAAATGTAATGGTTAATCATTTAAATGTAATGGTTAATAATTTAAGTATAATGGTTAATAATTTAAATGCAATGGTTAAAATATAGTTGTAATGTGGTTTACATAATGGTCTTAGATGAGATATGAATATAAATATGTCATGTTTTATTAGTGGTTTGTTTGTCTGTAGCATTTCCAAGCTATTTTAACCCCACTTAGCCGTTACAGTTTTTTTGGATTGCTTACACACTAAAATTAAAAGTAGTACACTATTAGCAAAACCTTACACTCAAGAAGCAAAACATCAGCCCATATTTGCACAACTATAAGCACATTGTCAACCTCACACTTGTTGCAAAACTCTACACACAGTGATTTGCAAAACACTAAAAACACTTAACATACATTACACACAAACATCTATCATGAAGTCACGTCCTTGCAATACCAAAGCACTGACTGTCAAATTACCACACCCTCCAACCTATTGGTTCAACACAGTATTCAGGTGTGCAAACACTCGTTTGCTTAATTGTAGACACACCAATCAGGTGCATAAGCACTATAAAAAGCAGCAGGTGAGTTCATCGGTCTTCAAACACAATGGAAAGAGTCAGAGAAAGAGTAAGACAAGGAGGAGGACGACGAGGAGGACGAGGAGGACAAGGAAGGGGAGGAAGAGGAAGACAAGAAGGTGCTCAAAGAGGACCGAATCTGACAAATGAGATCCGCGCAACACTGGTTGACCACGTTGTCAACCACGGCCTGTCGCTGAGGGAGGCTGGACTGCGAGTACAGACAAATCTAAGCCGATATACAGTGGTAAGTGTGATGAGAACATTTAGACTGGAAAATAGGTATTGTAAAAATATCATCATATCAAAAACATCTGCACGGTTTCAGTAACTGCTTACAGTACTGTATTCTATGGACTATCAGCACTTCTGTTACCTTTTCCTGTGAAATTACTGTACTATTGTATACTGTTTTTTTTCTACATCGGATTGAGGGTCAGGGGCGACAAGGGGGAAGGCCTCCTATGTTCACAGAACAGCAAGAGAGGGAGATAGTAAACATGGTTTTGGCCAACAATGCTATAACACTCAAGCAGCACCAAGCTAACATTGTCAATAACCACACCCTTTTCAACGACATCCATCAGGTCTCAACATCAACACTGGCACGCATCCTAAAGAAACAAACATATTCAAATGAAGCAAATTTATCTAGTGCCTTTCGAGCGCAATTCCGAAAGGGTGAAACGACTGCGGCATGATTATGCAGAGGTATGTATTCACTTTAGCAGTGTGATCTTGCATACTGTCTCATAATCTTTTACTGTACTGTAATATGTATACTAGATCTACACTGAACTACACTGTTTTTCAGAGAGTTTTACGAATGGATGGAGAGGAGATCCAGCATGAGTTCATTTACGTAGATGAGGCTGGGTTCAACCTGACGAGAACACGAAGGAGGGGAAGAAACATCATTGGCCACAGGGCTATAGTCAATGTCCCAGGGCAACGTGGGGGTAATATAACACTCTGTGCAGCCATTACACAGAATGGGGTCCTCCACCGCCATGCCCATATGAGCCCTTACAACACAGCACTCATACTTACATTCTTGGACCAATTGCACAACATAAGAGCAGCAAATCAAATCGATCATATGCAATACATTGTTGTCTGGGACAATGTGTCTTTCCACCGCTCTGGTCTGGTTCAGATCTGGTTTCAGCAACATCCACATTTCACCGTCCTATATCTTCCACCATACTCTCCATTCCTCAACCCTATAGAAGAGTTTTTCTCGGCATGGCGGTGGAAGGTATATGATCTCCATCTCCAGGCTGAGGTACCCCTCATCCAAGCCATGGAGGAGGCCTGTGACCAGATGGAGGTAGCAGCAATGCAAGGATTTTCTTTCCAAGGTGTCTTTCTAATGACAACATTACCTGCGATGTTGATGAAATTCTCTGGCCAGATCCAGCTAGGCGAAGAGACAATGTCTAGTTATTTTTTTTAAATTTATTTTGATCTTACAATACGTAAAGTGACGTTTGGTTACAGTATTATGAATCTCCATGTCAACATTTTGGGCGTGTTGAGAAATAAATGAGTTTCTTCAGTCTGCAACATTGGTCTTGTGTAGTGTTTGGTGAATTGACATTATATTTGTACTTTGTTGATAGTAGCCTACTCTAATCATAGGGAAGTAGAAGTGCTGAAAGTGTTTTAGGTTTATCACAGCAGAGTGTAACTCGTGCAAACAGAGTATAGTAATGTGAAACGTGTGTGTTTCATATGGTAACAAAGTGTGGTTTTTAAAAAGAAGTGTATAGTTTTTACAAGAGTGTTTAATTTTGCAAAGGATCTGTAGTGTTTTGCTAATTGAGTGTGTGGTTGTGCTAATTGTGTGTATTGTATTGTTTTGAAAACACGGGCCCTGTTTTGAAAATCGTGCTTAAGCAATCAAAAAAAACTGTAATAGGTCTGTGTCTCACTGATTGCTCAAGGCACAGTAATCATAAATAACAATGTTCTATTAAATGAGTACTCTTCAATGACTAGAAAGGTTATGTTTTGATTAATTCATGAATAAAATGGAACTTGACCAAGTATGCCCTGAGTCTATAGATATTACAATGAACAGTTGAGTAGAACAGCATGCACTGTGTGTGTGTGTGTGTGCGTGTGTGTGCATGCGTGTGCGTGTGTGCCTATGTGTGCGTGTGTGTGTGTGCGCGTGTGCGTGTGTGCTTATGTGTGCGTGTGTGTGTGCATGTGTGTGCGTGTGTGTGCATGCGTGTGCGTGTGTGTGTGCTTGTGTGTGTGCGTGTGTGTGCATGTGTGTGCATGTGTGTGTGCGTGTGTGTGCATGTGTGTGCGTGTGTGGGTGTGTGTGTGCGTGTGTGTGTGCATGTGTGTGCGTGTGTGTGTGCGCGCGTGTGCGTGTGTGCTTATGTGTGTGTGCGTGTGTGTCTGCTTGTGTGTGCGTGTGTGTGCATGTGTGCGTGTGTGTGTGCGTGTGTGTGTGTGTGTGTGTGTGTGTGTGCATGTGTGTGCGTGTGTGTGTGTGTGTGTGTGTGCGCGTGTGTGCATGTGTGTGCGTGTTTACGTGTGTGCGTGTGTGTGGGTACAGTAACAGCCATGCCCCTCCAGTGCCCCAGCAGCAGTAATAACATCTGGGATAAAGGGCCGAGCCCCTGTTAATTAGCTGTAATGAAAGGGCGATGACATACACTCATTCAGACAGGAGCTGCCTACCCACCGTTCATTCTCTCTGGTGGTATCACTAAACAGCCTTGGATACAACTCAATGGAAAGCACTATAACAGAGGAGTACAGCAGCAATTTAAAGGTCAACATAAACCTAATTGACCCCATAGTGGTTATATATGAGTGTAACATAGCAAATAGACTATACGCATATGGAGGGGTTCTAAGTATCGGCTTTGCTAGTGGTGTTGACTGCCGCTGTCCTACTAGTGTCACCTGTTTATCCTACTGAACAACCGGACATCACCAAACACCTGCTCAGCTTAATGAAGTAGAAAGCTCTTTCAGCAACCTGCCTTCAGCTATTAAGTGAAATTAATATGCCTACATATTTTACTCATCCTGACTGGCACTACCATCTAATGCTTTCCCAATCCACCTAAATGTGTCCAATGCATGTCTCCTAGCTGAGATATTATTACTTATTTAGACATGAATCATTCTATCCAAAACAGACATGACTTTTCCCCCCAGATAAATATTATGCTCCTTCCAAATGGCACCCTATTCCCCATGTAGTGCACGACTTTAACCAGAGTTCTATGGGCTCCGTTGAAAAGTAATACAGCATAAAGGGAATAGGGTGCCATTTGGGATGCAGGCAGGGAGAAGTGGACTGGAAGTAAAGTGTTGTTTCCCCAGAGGGATCAGTCTACAACTTGTTACATGGTCCAGAATACATTTGCATGTCATTTTTCAGCCTCTGTGTGTGTGTGTGCGTGTGTGCGCGAGTGCGTGTCCTAATACCTGACCTGTCCAAGCTGCTGTGTGTGTGTGTGTGTGTGTGTGTGTGTTTGTTTAAACAAAGACAGATAGTCTCCCCGAGGAAGTCTCTCCTCTACTCCCTGTCACAGTTCCTTCCTGCCACACTTTCACACATTCCTAGAGTGTTCTCTGCTATTCCCAGAGGCTCTGAGCCTGAGGTGAAGAGAGCATGGTCAACCTCGGGGGTCTGTTAGCTTAGAGACATCAGTCTGGGTACATCCACCTGTCCAGGGTCGTCGCCAGAATGAATCAGTTGGACGGGCCTTTGTTTTCCATAGGGGGGATTTTTTTTTACGGGACCTCATAGGTGTGCATGTGCTTGCGCGTGCGTGTAAACGTTTGTTTTATGAGTGTCATTAAGACTATAGGCGGTGCGTGAGTCTCAAGCTTGGGGTAGCTTACAATGTATCCTACCATTGGCTATTGGTTGAGACCCCGTTCTAGCTTTGTACGTCAGGTTTGGAAATTAGAAATGTGAATTGGGCCAAGTTGGAGGTAATAATGCATTGAAGTTACAGTTTATTGAGATGCATGAATACACCACACCAAATTGTACAAATGTTCTGCAATTGTACACTGCTCCAAAAAATAAAGGGAACACTAAAATGACACATCCTAGATCTGAATGAATGAAATATTCTTATTAAATACTTTTTTCTTTACATAGTGGAATGTGCTGACAACAAAATCACACAAAAATGATCAATGGAAATCAAATTTATCAACCCATGGAGGTCTGGATTTGGAGTCACACTCAAAATTAAAGTTTAAAACCACACTACAGGCTGATCCAACTTTGATGTAATGTCCTTAAAACAAGTCAAAATGAGGCTCAGTAGTGTGTGTGGCCTCCACGTGCCTGTATGACCTCCCTACAACGCCTGGGCATGCTCCTGATGAGGTGGCGGATGGTCTCCTGAGGGATCTCCTCCCAGACCTGGACTAAAGCATCCGCCAACAGTCTGTGGTGCAATGTGGCGTTGGTGGATAGAGCGAGACATGATGTCCCAGATGTGCTCAATTGGATTCAGGTCTGGGGAAGGGGTGGGCCAGTCCATAGCATCAATGCCTTCCTCTTGCAGGAACTGCTGACACACTCCAGCCACATGAGGTCTAGCATTGTCTTGCATTAGGAGGAACCCAGGGCCAACCGCACCAGCATATGGTCTCACAAGGGGTCTGAGGATCTCATCTCGGAACCTAATGGCAGTCAGGCTACCTCTGGCGAGCACATGGAGGGCTGTGCGGCCCCTCTTGGTGTTCTCTGGTAAATGCCAAACGTCCTGCACGGTGTTGGGCTGTAAGCACAACCCCCACCTGTGGACGTCGGGCCCTCATACCACCCTCATGGAGTCTGTTTCTGACCGTTTGAGCAGACACATGCACATTTGTGGCCTGCTCGAGGTCATTTTGCAGGGCTCTGGCAGTGCTCCTCCTGCTCCTCCTTGCACAAAGGCGGAAGTAGCGGTCCTGCTGCTGGGTTGTTGCCCTCCTACGGCCTCCTCCACGTCTCCTGATGTACTGGCCTGTCTCCTGGTAGCGCCTCCATGCTCTGGACACTACGCTAACAGACACAGCAAACCTTCTTGCCACAGCTCGCATTGATGTGCCATCCTGGATGAGCTGCACTACCTGAGCCACTTGTGTGGGTTGTAGACTCTGTCTCATGCTACCACTAGAGTGAAAGCACCGCCAGCATTCAAAAGTGACCAAAACATCAGCCAGGAAGCATAGGAACTGAGAAGTGGTCTGTGGTCACCACCTGCAGAACCACTCCTTTATTGGGGGTGTCTTGCTAATTGCCTATAGTTTCCACCTGTAGTCTATTCCATTTGCACAACAGCATGTGAAATTTATTGTCAATCAGTGTTGCTTCCTAAGTGGACAGTTTGATTTTACAGAAGTGTGATTGACTTGGAGTTACATTGTGTTGTTTAAAGTGTTCCCTTTATTTTTTTGAGCAGTGTATATAGTAATGACTTACTAGTTCACTACTTAGTCAATTGATTAGATTTACTCTAAGTAAATAAATTCAATGAATTGATACA
>NC_056430.1:69329872-69362372 GCF_018296145.1 Oncorhynchus tshawytscha | reverse complement strand
TGTTAACATATGGGAATAAGAACACTCACCATGTCCCCACTGAATGGAATGAAGTAAATGATTTATGAAAAATGGCAACATACAAACAAATATCGCAGGAATGAATCATTCAGATGAGAAAACATGGAGATGCTATATCTATCACCAAGCCATGAATTGTGTAAAACTGCCACCTAGTGTAAAAACAATTACAACTAAATATAGACTGACATCACAGCGCAAGCAGACCGTTACAATTAGTAAAAGTTAAGATATTGACATTTAGGTCATGTAGCCTATTGATTTATTATTTTATTGGGGCCCGTGGAAAATATTTCCTCGGTTTGTGCATAAAGGCGGTTCTTCCAATAATTAATGAACACACCGCCCTGCCCACCAGCAAAGAGCACCAACTCTGCCAGTCACTACCGAGCTAATGTTGTCCCAGGAAGACAATCATACGACCAACTTTTCACTTTTAACCAAAGTCTACATTGCGAAAAAAGTAGCTGGAGTCGCTGAGGTGTAGTACAGCTTAATTGTCATGGTTATGGTGCAGGTTGTCATTAGCGTTGAGCTATGAGAGCACTAACTTGCATTATTCAGTAGGCTAATTTTGAGCAGAGAAGAGAATCATGTTAATTATGTAGCGAACCCTGATTGCTCTTATTTATATGGCCATCACCAGCAAGCTTGGGAACATTTTTCTTGAATTCCTTCTAGGAAATGAAAAAGACTGTACATGGAAAATGGTTAAAGCTTTACTTGAAAGATGGTTGATGCATCACAATGAATACCTGGCGTATTATGTATATTTAGGGCATGACACATTAAGAAAAGACAGATATATTGAATGATAAGGTATTACAAAAGTAAGGGTAAAAACATTTTAATTTAATTTATCTATTTTATATTAAGGCGAGAGAATAAAAAACATGTCTGGGCTTCCGGAGTCTAATGCACTGGCTGTCCTAGGCTGTCACAACCGGCTGTGACCAGGGGTCCCATAGGGCTTGGCTGGGAGAGGGGGGGGGGCTTTACTTGGCTCATCATGCTTTATCGGACCGGGTGCCTGCAGGCTGACTCTGATCATCAGTTGAATGGTGTTTCCTCCGACACATTGGTGCAGCTGGCTTGCTGGTTAAACAGGCGGGTGTTAATAATTATCCTCTTGAAACTAGGGGGCACTATTTTCATTTTTGGAAAAATAACTTTCCCAAAGTAAACTGCCTATTTCTCAGGACCAGGTGCTAGAATATGCATATAATTGACAGCTTAGGATAGAAAACACTCTAAAGTTTCCAAAACTGTCAAACTATTGTCTGTGAGTATAACAGAACTGATATTGCAGGCGAAAGCCTAAGAAAAATCCAATCAGGAAGTGACTCATGTTTTGAAACTGTTGTCTTCCTATGCACCGCTATTGGCCACTGAAAGGGATATCAACCAGATTCCTTTTTCTACGTATTCCCTAAGGTGTCTACAGCATTTTTACGTAGTTTCACGCCTTTATGTTGAAGAATGAGCGCAAACGACTACATTGCGTAAGTGGCCAGCTGAGGGCTCTCAGAGTGATTATTGCGTAAAAGACAGAGGTAGTCATTTTACCTCTCGCTCCTACTGAAAAGACAATTGTCCCGGTTTATATATTATCGAATAGATATTTGAAAAACACCTTGAGGATTGATTATAAAAAACATTTGCCATGTTTCTGTCGATATTATGGATATAATTACATTTTTTTCCCGGCGCTGTCGTGACCGCTATTTCCGGTGGATTTCTCAACATAAAGTGATGAACAAACAGAGGAATTTTGGGTATAAAAATAATCTTTATGGAACAAAAGGAACATTTGCTGTCTAACTGGGAGTCTCGTCAGTGAAAACATCTGAAGATCATCAAAGGTAAACGGTTCATTTGATTGCTTTTCTGATTTTCGTGACCAAGCTTCCTGTTGCTAGCTGGACATAATGCTATGCTAGGCTATCGATAAACTTACACAAACGCTTGTCTTGCTTTGGCTGTAAAGCATAATTTCAAAATCTGAGATGACAGGGTGATTAACAAAAGGCTAAGCTGTGTTTCACTATATTTCACTTGTGATTTTTTGAATATGAATATTTTCTAGTAATATTTTTTGACCGTTGTGCTATGCTAATTAGTATAGTTGATGACAATTCTCCTGGATCCGGGATGGGTAGTTCTAAGAGTTTAGGAGCGCGGTTTTGCTATCATGTTTCGGAAGACGCGTAACTCGACTCTCCTGAGTCCATTGGGGAGTTGGGCAATGTTATTGAAATTGGGAGAGAAAAAAAAACATATCCCAGACACTCAATACAACGATTTACGTAACTTGAAAACAGTTATTTTCAAAAGACTTTGAGATTCGCGGTGATGTGAGGAGCAAGAAAAGAATGCACTCCCTTGGGCTAGGAACTTGTTGCATGTTTTGGAAAATCACTGTTTAAAAAAAACCAAACATTTAATCTGACCATGTGATGTCACAGAGAAGCATTTTTTGGGGACCTTTCTTCTTATCTTTTTAACCACAGATTATAGAAACATAGTGTTTTCCAATATGTAGACACCAGTGGTGGAAAAAGTACTCAGTTGTCATATGTCAGTAGAAGTAAAATGACTCAAGGTAAAGTGAAAGTCCCCCAGTCAATTTTACCATATTGCTGTCCTGCCTGAGCATTCAATGTGTAACAAGTACTTTTCGGTGTCTTGGAAAATGTACGGAAGTCAAAAGTACATATTTTCTTTGGAAATGTAGTGAAGTAAAAGTTGTCAAAAATATAAGTAGTAAAGAAAGTACAGATACCCCCCAAAACTACTTAAGTAGTACCTTAAAGTATGTTTACTTCGTTACTTTACACCACTGGTAGACACTGGTTTGGTGATGGAGATGATGAATATGAGGTTGAAAAGTGGCAGAATTGCCCTTTAAGTTACAAGCTTAGATAAACAACCACACCTTATTTTAATGCACTGGTTTATGCAGATTTTTTTAGGCTCAGGTATGCCAGGCACTTACTAGTGCTGTGTTCATGATTTTATTACCAAGGATAATGAGATAAGGCTAAAGCATAGGGCTGTTTCTTCTCAGCTGATCCAACTGAGGTCAGCAAATCAAATATTTAATACAATAACATCTTGAACAGTGCATTTTTCCTTTCACGTACGTTACTATGACTAGAAACAGAAACATGGACAGTTATCTGGATCCTGGCCCTGCAATGGTTGATAATGCCTCAACTGTTGCAACTTCAAACCTGTAGTGCTTTGTTTGTGGTACAGTAGACAGACCTCTTCACATCTATAAATAGATCAGGGCTTTAGCATACAGTGCACTTCAGTGCCTGCTTGCCAGAATAGTTGCTTGGCTACATTGTCTACTTACATTTTTTTTTATATCCTGTTTACATCTTGTGTCCATCCACCCACAGCTCTACCAGACCACCTAGGTCTGTCTAAGATGCAGTGGAAGGAGACAGAGCAGAAGGAGGTGAAGCAGCACGTTTGCACATGGACCTACCTGGGCACCAAGCAGTCATCCGTAGGCTACAGAGCCAAACCTGTAGAGCCAACTATTGCAGAAGAGGCTGGAGCAGCAGGCAGCAGAGAGGAGGCAGCAGCAGAGAGGAGGCAGCAGCAGAGAGGAGGCAGCAGCAGAGAGGAGGCAGCAGCAGAGAGGAAACAGAAGCAGAGGAAGCAGCAGGTGAGGCCACCACAACCAGGGCTGTCGCTCTCCTCTCTCTCTCCTTTAACCTCCTCTCCGATTCTCTCCTTTCACATTCTATCTCACCCCCTCTCCCCTTCCTCTCCCATCCCTCCATCCTCCAGTCTGTTCACATGGGCACAGACTGGCCAGGGAGTGCCAACTTGGCCTTTGGTGCCCATTGGTTCTGCCTGGTTTCCACTGCCAAATTGGATGTTGATAAATGCTCAAGCCATTGCCATGGTTTGGCTTGTATCAGTGTGAATACAGCACATCTTATTTTTTTGAAATATTTTTTTACATTTTCCTTTTTTTGCATTCGTTATTCGTGTTTAGTGCCATTTGCAAGTTTCATTCAATTGGTGTTTGTCCTTTGTGACTAATATTTTGACACATTTGCATTGCTGCTTATCAAACACATTTTAAACACACAGGCACTTTGTTTTTCTGTGTTTCTTTCATCTACCTACACTCAATGGAATGAAACTGTACATCTACGCTGTTGGGAGTTCGGATTAGACTTGTGCCCCCTTTACCCCCTTGCAGATCCTCGATGAGCGATCCAGAAAGGACATAGAGCAGCTGCAAGAGACAAACACCAAATTACATCACACACACACACACACACACACACACACACACACACACACACACACACACACACACACACACACACACACACACACACACACACACACACACACACACACACACACAGAACAGAACGCCCTGAGTATGGAGCTGCTCAGCTGTCCCTCGACAATCAGCACAAAGGGCATCCAACCTGAAGGTAAGGCGGCCTACTCACTGAAAACACACCCAGGAGAGCGTGTGTGTGTGTATGTGTGTGTGTGTGTGGATCTTTGCTTCTGTGTGTGAGTATGTGCCCCTGTGTGTGTGTGTGTGTGTGTGTGTGTGTGTGTGTGTGTGTGTGTATGTGTGTGTGTGTGTGTGTGTGTGTACGTGAGTATGTGGATCTTTGCTTCTGTGTGTGAGTATGTGCCCCTGTGTGTGTGTGTGTGTGTGTGTGTGTGTCTGTGTCTGTGTGTGTGTGTGTGTGTGTGTGTATGTGTGTGTGTGTATGTGAATCTGTGTGTGTGAGTATGTGCCCCTGTGTGTGTGTGTGTGTGTGTGTGTGTGTGTGTGTGAGTGAGTGTGGATCTTTGCTTCTGTGTGTGAGTATGTGCCCCTGTGTGTGTGCGTGTGTGTTTCTCATCTGTGTGTGTGTGTGTGTGTGTGTGTGTGTGTGTGTACGTGAGTATGTGGATCTTTGCTTCTGTGTGTGAGTATGTGCCCCTGTGTGTGTGTGTGTGTGTGTGTGTTTCCCTGTGTGTGTCTGTGTGTGTGTGTGTGTGTGTGTGTTGTGTATGTGGATCTTTGCTTCTGTGTGTGAGTATGTGCCCCTGTGTGTGTGTGTGTGTGTTTCTCATCTGTGTGTGTGTGTGTGTCTGGAGAAGACTTCACAGATGAAAGCCCCATCCACAGAGAGATGCCTCTCAAAGTGTTGCCTACTGCGGATCAAAACATCATGGCAGCAGGACCTTACATAATAAGAGTTCTGGGAACCCAAGGTTGTTTTTTAGGTTGCTTTCCACACACCCTATATTTGCTCCAAATGGTACCCTTTTCCCTTTCTAGTGTGCTACTTTTAACCAGGGCCCATAAGGGTGCCCATAGGGCTCCGGCCAAAAGTAGTGTGCTTTATAGGGAATAAAGTTGCTATGCAATTCAAAAACTGTTATTTTTTGGGGAAAGTGGGAATTTAAAGATATTTGACTTATTCTGAAAGGTTCAAGGACTTCTAATGCAATTCAATTCCTTGTGCACTTGTGCATAACCTAGCATTCTCTCGCCTTAGGCAACTCTGTTTGTGGAGATGTGTGATGGAATTTCAGTTTGATTACAGTTTTTTTTTTCAATCATTTGTGGCACATTTTTCAGTTATAAGTGTTATATTTTCAAATCTTTAAGTACAAAACTGTAAGCTGACAACACTTGTAATACCCCATATGTTATTTTCCGGACATTTGATTGGAGTTTCATACATCTTTTTTGTTTAGTCACCAATAAATCAGATTGTCACAACGATGGATCTCGATTCCCTCATCGCCTTGACCATCAGGACCGATGGGCGACTACAGGAACGACGGAGGGAGAAGAGATTAGATTTCACTCACCCGTCCAAGGATTCCACCTCGCCTCCGAAGCATCCCGAAAGTCCCCGATGGCCCCGTTGCCGAGAGAACCTGAGGCGACCCGAGGTTCCCCAAGAGTCGCCGAAGACGGCCAAGTCACCTTTTCCCGAGCCAATGCAACTAGGAAGAGATGGGCAGAACGGCTATACAGGCTCAACACAAAGAGTTGAGTTGCCTGTATTGTGAGCATGATGAGAAAAATGGGTCTTACAGTTTCATTATCCTTATAGAGTAGGATATATAATAGGATAAATACTCAGAAACAGGGGTATTGTCAAGCAGTTGACCACTGTAGAAACATAACACAGTGTTGGATGCCATTTCTGCCCCATGGATCCCCTTTTCTACCTGACTTGTCAACTGATATAGTACTACCTGTCTCTGCTTGAAATCCATTAGCTTACAGGGTATCAATGAAATTCAGATAATATGTTGTTTTATAATCTGGGTGGTTTGAGCCCTGAATGCTGATTGGCTGACAGCCGTGGTATATCAGACCGTGTATGACAAAACATGTATTTTTACTGCTCTAATTACGTTGGTAACCAGATTATAATAGCAATAAGGCACCTCGGGGGTTTGTGGTATATGGCCAATGTACCACGGCTAAGGGCTGTGTCTAGGCACTTCACGTTGTGTCGTGCTAAAAGAACAGCCCTTAGCCGTCGTATATAGCCCGTATACGACAACTCCTCGGGCCTTATTGCTTAAATATACAACGCAGGTATTTCAGCAGTGCATTATACACTACACTATAATCCCAAATGCTGGCACATAGGACAAAGTGGAAAGAGTCACTCTATTGAAGCACACTGGCTGATGGAGAATGATGCTGTAGTATTTACAGCCACATCCGTATATATGATTTGGTTGTACCTTCCAACATCAATTGTCAAATTGATACAATTATGAGGTCAAAATATAGAAATGTAATCTTCAGCAGTTCTCAAACTATACGTTACAGTGACTAGGCAGGCACTACATCATTTTGGTTCAGTAGTTATCAGCTTTGAGCAGTTTGATTTGTATTTGTATTTATTATGGATCCCCATTAGTTCCTGCCAAAGCAGCAGCTACACTTCCTGGGGTTTATTATAGATCCCTATTAGTTCCTGCCAAAGCAGCAGCTACACTTCCTGGGGTTTATTATAGATCCCCATTAGTTCCTGCCAAAGCAGCAGCTACACTTCCTGGGGTTTATTATAGATCCCCATTAGTTCCTGCCAAAGCAGCAGCTACACTTCCTGGGGTTTATTATAGATCCCCATTAGTTCCTGCCAAAGCAGCAGCTACACTTCCTGGGGTTTATTATGAATCCCCATTAGTTCCTGCCAAAGCAGCAGCTACACTTCCTGGGGTTTATTATGAATCCCCATTAGTTCCCCCATTAGTTCAAAGCAGCAGCTACACTTCCTGGGGTTTATTATAGATCCCCATTAGTTCCTGCCAAAGCAGCAGCTACACTTCCTGGGGTTTATTATGGATCCCCATTAGTTCCTGCCAAAGCAGCAGCTACACTTCCTGGGGTTTATTATAGATCCCCATTAGTTCCTGCCAAAGCAGCAGCTACACTTCCTGGGGTTTATTATAGATCCCCATTAGTTCCTGCCAAAGCAGCATCTACTCTTCCTGGGGTTTATTATAGATCCCCATTAGTTCCTGCCAAAGCAGCAGCTACACTTCCTGGGGTTTATTATAGATCCCCATTAGTTCCTGCCAAAGCAGCAGCTACACTTCCTGGGGTTTATTATAGATCCCCATTAGTTCCTGCCAAAGCAGCAGCTACACTTCCTGGGGTTTATTATAGATCCCCATTAGTTCCTGCCAAAGCAGCAGCTACACTTCCTGGGGTTTATTATAGATCCCCACTAGTTCCTGCCAAAGCAGCAGCTACACTTCCTGGGGTCCAGCAAAATTAAGGCAACTTATACAATTTTAAAACATTACAATACATTCACAGATTTCACAACACACTGTGTGCCCTCAGGCCTCTACTCCACCACTACCACATATCTACAGTACTAAATCCATGAGTATGTATAGTGTATATGTTATCGTGTGTGTGTGTGTATGTCTGTACCAATGTTTGTGTTGCTTCACAGTCTCCGCTGTTCCATAATGTGTTTTTTTAATCTGTTTTTAAAATGCAATTTTACTGCTTGCGTCAGTTACTTGATGTGGAATAGAGTTCCATGTAATCAATGGCTCTATGTAGTATTGTGTGGCTCTCATAGTCTGTTCTGGACTTGGGGACTGTGAAGAGACCTCTGGTGGCATGTCTTGTGGGGTATGCATGAAAGGTATTCAACATGTCAATACCTCTCTCAAGTACAAGTAGTGATGAAGTCAATCTCTTCTCCACTTTCAGCCAGGAGAGATTGACAGGCATGTTATTAATATTAGCTCTCTGTGTCCATCCAAGGACCAGACGTGCTGCCCTGTTCTGAGGGAAAAACTTCAAACTGTAACCAATGCCTGCAACCTGGATCAGGTTGTCAGTCAACCTACCAGAGTAGTTACAAACAGCACAGGAATTAAATCATCAACATTTTTACTAACGCTGCAGATATTTGCTTTAAAGGAGTATCCAAATCCATAGGATGTAGTGATCACAATATACAGAGCCTTGCAAAAGTATTCACCCCCCTTGGAGTTTTTTCCTATTTTGTTGCATTACAACCTGTCAGGGATTTCCTCCTCCTCTTCCGAAGAGGAGAGGCGAAAAGGATCAGAGGACCAATATGCAGCGTGGTAAGTGTCCATGGTTCTTTTAATACGTAAATGTACACATTAACAACTGAATACAAAAACAAGAAACGTGAGAAAACCTAAAACAGCCCTATCTGGTGCAAACACTGAGACAGGAACAAACACCCACAAACACACAGTGAAACCCAGGCTACCTAAGTATGATTCTCAATCAGAGACAACTAATGACACCTGCCTCTGATTGAGAACCATACTAGGCCGAAACATAGAAATACCCAAATCATAGAAAAACAAACATAGACTGCCCACCCCAACTCACGCCCTGACCATACTAAATAATGACAAAACAAAGGAAATAAAGGTCAGAACGTGACACAACCTGTAATTTAAATTGATTTTTATGTGGATTTCATGTAATGGACATACACAAAATAGTCCAAATTGGTGAAGTGAAATGAAAAAAATAACTTGATACATTTTTTTTTTTAATTAAAAATTTTTAAAAGTGGTGCGTGGATATGTATTCACCTCACTCCCTTTGCTATGTAGCCCCAAAATAAGATCTGGTGAAAACCAATTACCTTCAGAAGTCACATAATTCATTAAATAAAGTCCACCACTGTGTAATCTAAGTGTCACATGATCTGTCACATGATCTCAGTATATATACACCTGTTCTGAAAGGTCCCGGAGTCTGCAACACCACTAAGCAAGGGGCACCATGAAGACCAAGGAGGTTTCCAAACAGGTCAGGGACAAAGTTGTGGGGAAGTACAGATCAGGGTTGGGTTATAAAAAAATATCAGAAACTTTGAACCTTCCACGGAGCACCATTAAACCCATTATTAAAACATGGCTTCACAACAAACCTGCCAAGAGAGAGCCGCCCACCAAAACTCACGGACCAGGCAAGGAGGGCATTTTTTATTTTTTTATTTAACCAGGTAGGCTAGTTGAGAACAAGTTCTGATTTACAACTGTGACCTGGCCAAGATAAATGAATCAGAGAGGCAACAAAGAGACCAAAGATAACCCCGAAGGAGCTGCAAAGCTCAATAGCAGAGATTGGAGTATCTTTCCTTAGCACCACTTTAATGTTTTTCATCGGCAGGGACTGGGAAACTGGTCAGAATTGAAGGAATGATGGATGGAACAAAATACAGGGAATTTCTTGAGGGAAAACTGTTTCACTCTTCCAGAGATTTGAGACTGGGACGGAGGTTCACCTTCCAGCAGAACAATTAGCATACTGCTAAAGCAACACTCGAGTGGTTTATAAAGGGGAAACATTTAAATGTCTTGGAATAGCCTAGTCAAAGCCCAGACCTCAATCCAATTGAGAATCTGTGGTATGACTTAAATATTGCTGTACACCAGCAGGAGCCAATTCAACTTGATGGAGCTGGAGCAATTTTTCCTTGAAGAATGGGCAAAAATCACAGTGTGCCAAGCTTATAAAGACATACCCCAAGAAACTTGCAGCTGTAATTGCTGCAAAAGGTGTCTCTACAATGTATTGACTTTTGGGGGGGCGGGGTGAACAGTTATGCATGCTCAAGTTTTCTGTTTTTTAAAATCTTATTTCTTGTGTGTTTCACAATAAAAAATATTTTCCATCTTCAAAGTGGTAGGCATGTTGTGTAAATCAAATGATACAAACCCCCTAAAAATCTATTTTAATTCCAGGTTGTAAAGGCAACAAAATAGGAAAAATGCCAAGAGGGTTGAATACTTGCGCAAGGCACTGTAGACATGTCTATCTGTCTGTCCTACTGAACTAGACATGTCTATCTGTATGTCCTACTGAACTAGACATGTCTCTTTGTCTGTCCTACTGAACTAGACATGTCTATCTGTCTGTCCTACTGAACTAGACATGTCTCTTTGTCTGTCCTACTGAACTAGACATGTCTCTCTGTCTGTCCTACTGAACTAGACATGTCTCTCTGTCTGTCCTACTGAACTAGACATGTCTATCTGTCTGTCCTACTGAACTAGACATGTCTCTCTGTCTGTCCTACTGAACTAGACATGTCTATCTGTCTGTCCTACTGAACTAGACATGTCTATCTGTCTGTCCTATTGAACTAGACATGTCTGTCCTACTGAACTAGACATGTTTCTCTGTCTGTCCTACTGAACTAGACATGTCTCTTGTCTGTCCTACTGAACTAGACATGTCTATCTGTCTGTCCTACTGAACTAGACATGTCTATCTGTCTGTCCTATTGAACTAGACATGTCTGTCCTACTGAACTAGACATGTTTCTCTGTCTGTCCTACTGAACTAGACATGTCTCTTTGTCTGTCCTACTGAACTAGACATGTCTCTCTGTCTGTCCTACTGAACTAGACATGTCTCTCTGTCTGTCCTACTGAACTAGACATGTCTCTCTGTCTGTCCTACTGAACTAGACATGTCTCTCTGTCTGTCCTACTGAACTAGACATGTCTCTCTGTCTGTCCTACTGAACTAGACATGTCTCTGTGTCTGTCCTACTGAACTAGACATGCCTCTCTGTCTGTTCTACTGAACTAGACATGTCTCTTTGTCTGTCCTACTGAACTAGACATGTCTGTCCTACTGAACTAGACATGTCTCTCTGTCTGTCCTACTGAGCTAGACATGTCTCTCTGTCTGTCTTACTGAACTAGACATGTCTCTCTGTCTGTCCTACTGAACTAGACATGTCTCTCTGCCTGTCCTACTGAACTAGACATGTCTCTCTGTCTGTCCTACTGAACTAGACATGTCTGTTCTACTGAACTAGACATTTCTCTCTGTCTGTCCTACTGAACTAGATATGTCTATCTTTCTGTCCTACTGAACTAGACATGTCTATCTGTCTGTCCTACTGAACTAGACATGTCTGTTCTACTGAACTAGACATTTCTCTCTGTCTGTCCTACTGAACTAGATATGTCTATCTGTCTGTCCTACTGAACTAGACATGTCTATCTGTCTGTCCTACTGAACTAGACATGTCTATCTGTCTGTCCTACTGAACTAGACATGTCTATCTGTCTGTCCTACTGAACTAGACATGTCTGTCTGTCTGTCCTACTGAACTAGACATGTCTATCTGTCTGTCCTACTGAACTAGACATGTCTATCTGTCTGTCCTACTGAACTAGACATGTCTGTGTGTCAGTCCCACTGAACTAGACATGTCTATCTGTCTATTCTTTGACATGTCCATAAAGATAGTGCCTACAGTTGGACGTCAGTCTAGAGACTGTGATTTTGGTCCTAAATGTACAGTATCTTTCTTGATGTGATATTCAATCAAATTGTGATTTATCATAGGAATGGGATGCACATATTAACACAAGCACAAGGGGGCACTGGCTAGACACAATTCATCACGTCAAGCACATCAGCACTGAAACGCTTTTACTCTCCGTCCATCAGGCTTAGGGTTGCAAAGCTACTGGTATTACCAGTAACTTTGGTAATAATTGTAAAAAATGTATTCATAAATAGTATACATTTTTTATATCTGATATTGTCCATGAGTTTCTAATGGATAGACCATTTGGTTCAAGAGAAAATAGCTGAATTAATTAAAAAAGCATCTAATCAACAATGGCATTATTTTCAGTTAACTCTGCCTTCCAATTATTCCATACATTTCTTTATTAGAAAATCATTTTAATGAATTATTTCATATTTTTGACTTGAGATTAGGTCACACAGAGGGCCAGAGATAATTACAGACACCTGTAAAAATCAGAAGAACCCCAAAAGGCCACTAGATGTCTTGTGAAAGATCACATAAAATACTTGAAAGATACCACATTCTGGTGGTTTACTGGTAAACTTAGAAAGTTTCCAGTTATATACCCCCCCTTTGCCAGCATTATCAGGCTACAAAGATGCAGCCATTTGAAATGAAACATACATGATGTTGAAGCATAACATTATCCATAACATGAACATTCTGACTCTTCTTATGTTTAAAATGAGACATATGCAACTAAGTGAAAACTATAGCAGACGGACAGCAGCATAGCATTCTCACATGGCAAAGCCTTTGTCATGTTGACACCACGAGATGCATCCTGATTTCAGATAAATAGTTCTCCTCATGCTTGAAGGGTCATTGTCATTTTCGCTGTCGTGGAGATGTGATTTCCCAGGCAGAGAGAGAGAGGGAGAGAAAGACAAGGGAGAGGAGGGACAGGGGGACAGAGAGGGAGAGAGATTGGGGAACAAGAGGAGGGAGGGAGAGACAGGGGTGAGAGACAGAGAAGGGAGAGATGTAAAAAAGAAGGGACGGAATAGTTCCCCAAACCACTGTAAAATACTTGTCTTCCTCTAGCAAATCCTCCTGAGAATGGAAAGGTCACTCCTTGAGTTGAGACAAAGAAAATTGAACAAGAGCCCTAATGCCAGCAACACAATAAATACCTCTCATTCACTCCCCCTTTTACTTTCTCTCTCTGACTCTCTTTCCCTCAAATGATTTCTCTCTCTTGCCCTCCGTTCTCTCCCTCTTATTCCACTCTCCCTCTTATTCACCCTCTTCCCCCGGTCTCTCTCCTTCTGTCTCTCTCTCCCTCCCACACGCCCTACCCTCTTTCCCCCCGTCCCTAGAGGAAAGAGAAAGAGGTGAATCGGATGTGTCAGGAGATTGCCTGGCCAAGGAAGATGAGAGAGGCCACCCAGATGTAGTTACACAGACAGACAGACAGACACCAGACAGACAGACAGACAACTTCCGGCGCCAACAGAGATGGCCGCCTCGCTTCGAGTTCCTAGGAAACTATGCAGTATTTTTTTTTACGTGTTATTTCTTACATTGATACCCTAGGTAATCTCAGGTTTTATTACATACAGTCAGGAGGAACTACTGGATATAAGAGCAAAGTCAACTCACCATCATTATGACCAGGAATACGACTTTCCCGAAGTGGATCCTCTGTTTTGCCCACCACCCAGGACAATGGATCGGATCCCAGCCGGCTAACCAAAACAACGATGCCGTAAAAGGGGCAGATGAAGCGGTCTTCTGGTCAGGATCCGGAGACGGGCACATCACACACCGCTCCCTAGCATACTACTTGCCAATGTCTAGTAAGGGTAGCATTCCAGAGAGACATCAACGTTCTTTGCTTCACAGAAACATGGCTCACTCGAGACACGCTATTGGAGTCGGTACAGCCAGCTGATTTCTTCACACATCGTGCCGACAGAAACAAGCATCTTCCTGGTAAGAAGAGGAGCGGGGGGGTATGCCTTATGATTAACGAGACGTGGTGTGATCCTAACAACATACATGAACTCAAGTCCTTCTGTTCACCTGACTTAGAATTCCTCACAATCATTAGCTACCAAGAAAATGATCTTTGATTATAATCACAGCCGCATATATTCCCCCCCAAGCAGACACATCAATGGCCCTGAACAAACTTTATTTGACTCTATGTAAACTGGAAACCACATATCCTGAGGCTGCATTGATTGTAGCTGGGGATTTTAACAAGGCTAATCTGAAAACAAGACTCCCTAAATTGTATCAGCATATCGATTGTTCTACTAGGGCTGGTAAAACACTGGATCATTGTTATTCTAACTTCCGCAACGCATATAAGGCCCTCCCCCGTCCTCCTTTCGGAAAAACTGACCACGACTCCATTTTGTTGCTTGCAGCCCATAGACAGAGACTAAAACAGGAAGCTCCCGCGTTCAGGTCTGTTCAACGCTGGTCCGACCAATCTGATTCCACGCTTCAAGACTGCTTCGATCAAGTGGACTGGGATATGTTCCGCATTGCGTCAAACAACAACATTGACGAAACTGCTGATTCAGTGAACGAGATTATTAGCAAGTGCATCGGTGATGCCGTACCCACAACTATTAAAACCTACCCAAACCAGAAACCGTGTATTGATGGCAGAATTTGCGCAAAATTGAAAGCGTGAACCACTGCTTTTAATCAGCGCAAGGTGACCGGATAGAAACAGTGTAGCTATTCCCTCCGCAAGGCAATCAAACAAGCTAAACGTCGGTATAGAGACAAAGTAGAGTCGCAATTCAACGGCTCAGACACAAGAGGTATGTGGCAGGGTCTACAGTCAATCACGGATTACAAAAAGAAAACCAGCCCAGTCGCAGACAAGGATGTCTTGCTCCCAGACACACTAAACAACTTCTTTGCTCGCTTTGAGGACAATACAGTGCCACTGACGTGGCCCGCAACCAAAACCTGCGGACTCTTCTTCACTGCAGCCGACGTGAGTAAAACATTTAAACGTGTTAACCCTCGCAAGGCTGCAGGCCCAGACGGCATCCCCAGCCACGTCCTCAGAGCATGCGCAGACCAGCTGGCTGGTGTGTTTACGGACATATTCAATCAATCCTTATCCCTGTGCTGTTCTCACATGCTTCAAGAGGGCCACCATTGTTCCTGTTCCCAAGAAAGCTAAGGTAACTGAGATAAACGGCAACCGCCGTTATCATGATGTGTTTTGAGAGACTAGTCAAGGACCATATCACCTCCACCCTACCTGACACCTCCACCCTACCTGACACCCTAGACCCACTCCAATTTGCTTAATGCCCCAACAGGTCCACAGATGACGCAATCGCAACCACACTGCACACTGCCCTAACCCATCTGGACAAGAATAATATCTATGTGAGAATGCTGTTCATCGACTACAGCTCAGCATTAAACACTATAATTACCCTCCAAACTCGTCATCAAGCTCGAGACCCTGGGTCTCGACCCCGCCCTTTGCAACTGGGTACTGGACTTCCTGACGGGCCGCCCCCAGAAGGTGAGCGTAGGTAACAACATCTCCACCCCACTGATCCTCAACACTGGGGCCCCACAAGGGCGCGTTCTGAGCCCTCTCCTGTACTCCCTGTTCACTCACGACTGCATGGCCATGCATGCCTCCAAATCAATCATCAAGTTTGCAGACGACACTACAGTGGTAGGCTTCATTACCAATAACGACGAGACGGCCTACAGGAAGGAGGTGAGGGCCCTCGGAGTGTGGTGTCGGGAAAATAACCTCACACTCAACGTCAACAAAACAAAGGAGATGATCGTGGACTTCAAGAAACAGCAGAGGGAGCACCTCCCTATCCACATCGACAGGACAGTAGTGGAGAGGGTACTAAGTTTTAAGTTCCTCGGCGTACACATCACGGACAAACTGAATTGGTCCACCCACACAGACAGCGTGGTGAAGAAGGAGGAGGAACCTCAGGAGGAGGAACCTCAGGAGGTTGAAGAAATTCGGCTTGTCACCAAAATCACTCACAAACTTCTACAGATGCACAATCGAGAGCATCCTGTCGGGCTGTATCACCGCCTGGTACGGCAACTGCTCCGCCCACAACCGTAAGGCTCTCCAGAGGGTAGTGAGGTCTGCACAAAGCATCATACATGACCCGATGACCTACATGCCCCGATGTCACAGGAAGGCCATAAAGATCATCAAGGACAACAACCACCCGAGCCACTACCTGTTCACCCCACTATCATCCAGAAGGCGAGGTCAGTACAGGGGCATCAAAGCAGGGACCGAGAGACTGAAAAACAGCTTCTATCTCAAGGCCATCAGACTGTTAAACAGCCACCACTAACATTGAGTTGTTGCTGCCAATATACTGACTCAACTCCAGCCACTTTAATGATGGAAAAATTGATGGAAAAAATGTATCACTAGCCACTTTAAACAATGCCACTTAAAATAATGTTAACATACCCTACATTACACATCTCATATGTATATACTGTACTCTATACCATCTACTGCATCTTGCCTATGCCGTTCTGTACCATCACTCATTCATATATCTTTATGTACATATTCTTCATCCCTTTACACTTGTGTGTACGGTAGTTGTGGTGAAATTGTTAGGTTATATTACTCGTTGGTTATTTCTGCATTGTCAGGACTAGAAGCACAAGCATTTTGCTACACTCGCATTAACATCTGCTAACCATGTGTATGTGACAAATAACATTTGATTTGATTTGACAGACAGGCAAACAGACAAAAGGGGATTCGGAGCTGGAAGAGGAACCAAGCAGCAAAAGAACATTTTAAAAACCAAGTACCTGGCCTGGAGAGACAAGGACACACACACATGCACACACACACGCACACACACACACACACACACGCACACGCACACGCACACAGTTGGGTTGACAGTTAAACGTATCCTCTGTGTCTGTTTCACTCTGTTCTGTCAGAAGCACTCCTTTTGACAGTGAGACACCATTTTGACATCTTCTTTCAGCGACTATGTTCGTTGTTTGTTGAGTGTTGGCGTGCATGTTTCAGGGCCCTTCTAAGAACAAAGTACAGAATTTCACTCTGTCTCACTTGAAAAAGAGAGAGAGAAAGAGAAAGAGAAACAGAAACATCAATCAGTCAATAACATTTACTTAAAAAGCCCTTTCTACATCAGCAGTCGTCACAAAGTACTTTTACAGTAACCCAAAACATGGCATCTGACATGAGACTAACAACAATCATTCCGTGATGATGACTCATTACTGACATGATGATAGCTAGTGATTATGATTTAAGGAAGAGACGACTATGTGATTGATCAGGTGGGACCGTTGGGGTCCCCACACTAAGTCGTGTGTGGGGGCTGGCTTGTTTGCCATGTGATGGATGAGGTTTTAAAAAGCTGGTGTCACATTAATCATTTACCTTCGGAGTGATGGATTGAAAAGGAACTGACAGAGGGGTGGGAGATCTCAGTCACCACACAGGGACCACAGGATGGGAGAACATGGAATGTGCATTTGCTTTGACAACACCAGAGGAGGCTGGTGGGAGGAGCTATATCAGGACGGGCTCATTGTAATGACTGGAATGGAATAAACGGAACAGTGTTAAACACATCAAACCTATGGAAACCACATGTTTGACTCTGTTCCATTTATTCCACTCCAGCAATTAGAATGAGCCTGTCCTCCTATAACTCCCCCCACCAGCCTCCTCTGGACAAAACTGACGCTCATTCTTACTGACACTGTATGCACTTAGCAATGCTCAGTACTTTCCCTTTTTCTCTCTATCCTACTTTTCCATTTCTCTCTATGTGTCTGTATGCCTCTCTTCCTGTTTCTATTCATTTCTCTCTCTCACTCTCTTTCTATCTCTCTCGGTCTCCCCTTTTCTCTCCTCTCTCTTCATATGCCCTTTCTTCTCCTTTTTTTCTCTCTCTCTCTCCTCCGTTTGGACTCTTTCACCTCAAGACCAAAATGGTACAGTCTCCTCACTTGTGTGATTATTTCGTATGGGTTTGGTGCTCCGCCGCAAAGCGGTGAACATTTGCATATTGTGCCTCCCATTTCAAACAGATAAAAAAGTAACAATTATCAAAATAGCCCGACTGGCTTTGAATATGAATATGAAATGTGTTTTTACCATAAATGCACTTACCCAAAAGGTAGACAAAGTTCGACACAAAAGCCATTGACAAACTGATGCGGGAAGTCAGAGGAAAGAGACAAAATGTGTAATGCTCATTGGGGCACAACGTAACAAAATGTTACTGCAGTGGTTCCCAACTTTTTTCGCTTACTCTACCACCTACTGAATTTAGCTCTGCCCGGAGTACTCCTGAAGTACACCCTCACATGCATTTTACCAGTAGGCCTATGGTGTCATTGGTCTTCTCAAGTACCCCCTGTGGATAGACCAGTTACCCCCACGAATCACAATCTAATTGGACAAGTTCACACAGTACCCCCTCTGTTTTGGACCCTATTTCCACCATTTTGTGCACACCGAACACAACCCTGAACAATGCATGGACTGTCGAGAACTGGTGGAGGAGTGTGTGAACAATGTCACACCTCTTCGCCCGTTCCTGTCAGATCTGAGATGAAGTGCTCTCGTATCAAAAAGGTGGGTGGCTTCCTGCACATCGCTCCGTGACACATCTGTTACATACTAACGGGTTGTTCCTGACGTGTTACAACACACCTGCCGTGTCTCGTGTCAGATCGGATATGGGATCGCACACACACAGTCTCATCAATGTTGAACGCGCCCCCCGACGATACTTCCGAAGCCTCATACGTGAACATGTTCCATGGCTTTCACTTAGTAAGGCTATATGACCTATTTTGTGTTGTTAGAAAATGTCATTCACAAACCTGTACTTTTGAGTTTGATTATAACGCTAGCATACTTGTGGTTGCCATTTCAAGCCTTCTACCCTCTATAATTCTAATACTATTAACTATAATTGCCTTTTCATTGGTTAATATGAGGAGAGGATAGGAGAGTGTTCTGACTGATGAGGATCTCCTGAATATTGCATTGTTGTTGTTGATGAGGAAATTAGGAGAGTATTCATTTTTAATACGTCGCGGCTATGCTGCACTACGCACTCTCATGCTAAGAGCGAGAAAGAGGCCCCTTCTGAACGGATTTGTCATGGAAAGATATTTCATAAAGGGAAAAAACTAAGGATTTGAGGGGAAAGAATGACGTGGGAAAATGTATTTCAGGACATCATTGTAGTTTAAAGTAGGATACATATCAAATCAAATCAAATTGTATTGGACACATACACATATTTAGCAGATGTTATTGATCACATACACATATTTAGCAGATGTTATTGCGGGTGCAGTGAAATGCTTGTGTTCCTAGCTCCAACAGTGCAGTAGTATCTGACAGTTCACAACAATACACACACATCTAAAAGTAAGAGAATGGAATTAAGAAATATATCAATATTTGGACAAGAAATACACAATATGAAATGAATAAAACAGTATGTAAACATTATTAAAGTGACTAGTGTTCCATTTAAAGTGACCAGCGATTTCTTTGTACTTGTTTCTCCTTGTCTTAGCCTCCTGCTCCATGACATCATCTATTGACTATGCTTTCCTGTTTTGTTGTTTGCAGGTCTTGCTTGATTACTTTAATTCGACTTTCTCAACGGGAACAATGTGCACAACAACAAGCCCTCTCATCCGCTCATAATCCATTATGCAAACATCTGTCTTAGGGTACAGCTGTTTGCGGTGATGCTCCACAAGCTTCTCCAAGAAGAACCAGGACTAGAAGATCACAAACTACTGTGACAAGACCCAGAAGCAGCGCCCAGATCATACCAGCTGGAGAAAGAGTGTGACCTCAACAAGGCAAAGTTAACTCTAGGGTGGGTGGAGGAAATAGGGATTTAGCCGTAGCTACATAATTGTGTTATTTACGTACCATTACATGCAGGAATGTACAGTACCGTATCTCGACACACGAACGCCGTTGACATTGTACTGTAGTTGATCATTTATGACTACAACACAGGGAGGAGAAACTAGGGGTGTGATGTGGCTACAGTATTACATGCAACATGCAACATGCAGTTCTATATATGTAACTTCTTTACATTGGTTTATGAGGCGGAAAGAATGTGACGGAGCTCAATTTAATCATGTATCATTTACAGTGGTGTAAAGTACTTAAGTAAAACTACTTGAAAGTACTAGTTTTTATTTTTGAATTTTTCCCCTTTTTCGTGAAATCCAATTGGTAGTTACAGTCTTGTCCCATCGCTGCAATTCCGCTACAGATTCGGTAAAGGGGCGGCAGGGTAGCCTAGTGGTTAGAGCGTTGGACTAGTAACTGAAAGGTTGCAAGTTCGAATCCCTGAGCTGACAAGGTACAAATCTGTCGTTCTGCCCCTGAACAGGCAGTTAACCCACTGTTCCTAGGCCATCATTGAAAATAAGAATTTGTTCTTAACTGACTTGCCTAGTAAAATGTAAAAAAAAAAAATGTAAAAGGCAAAGGGCGAGAGCCATGCGTCCTCTGAAACACAACCCTGCCAAGCTGCACTATTTTTGACTACTTTTACTTCACTACATTCCTGAATAAAATAATGTACTTTTTACTCCATACATTTTCCCTGACACCCAAAAGTACAATGTTACATTTCGAATGCTTAGCAGGACAGGAAAATGGTCAAATTCACGCACTTATCAAGAGAACATCAATGGGCATCCCTACTGCCTCCAACACTCACTAAAAACAAATTATTCATTTGTAAATTATGTCTGAGTGTTGGAGTGTGCCCCTGGCTATCAGTAAATAAAAAAAGAGGAAAATCATGCCTGGTTTGCCTAATATAGGATGATGAAATTATTTATACTATTACTTTTGACACTTAAGTATATTTTAGTAATTACATTTACTTTTGATACTTCAGTATATTTTAGTAATTACATTTACTTTTGACACTTAAGTATATTTTAGTAATTAAATTTACTTTTGATACTTCAGTATATTTTAGTAATTACATTTACTTTTTATACTTCAGTATATTTTAAACTAATTACTTTTAGACCTTTACTCAAGTAAATTTTACTGGGCGACTTTCACTTTTACTTGAGTCCAGCTCTTAGGAACTTTCCCCACCACTGATAATTTGTGACTACAAAACGTCAGTATTGTGTCTAGGTTTTGGTTTGACAGAGACTGTTATTCTGTCTAGTAACATCCCTGTCCCATCAAACATATGATAATGGCAGAGGATTAAATGGCAGCGACAGAAAGAGAGAGAGACAATAATAGCAGAGGATTGCAGTACCTGACAAGTCAAATCAGAAGCGTCTGGTGCACGAGTCAAATCAGCGTTTGGTGCACGAGTCAAAGCAGCGTTTGGTGCACGAGTCAAATCAGCGTTTGGTGCACGAGTCAAATCAGCGTTTGGTGCACGAGTCAAAGCAGCGTTTGGTGCACGAGTCAAATCAGCGTTTGGTGCGTCAAAGCAGCGTTTGGTGCACGAGTCAAATCAGCGTTTGGTGCACGAGTCAAATCAGCGTTTGGTGCACGAGTCAAATCAAATCGCGTTTGGTGCACGAGTCAAAGCAGCGTTTGGTGCACGAGTCAAAGCAGCGTTTGGTGCACGAGTCAAATCAGCGTTTGGTGCACGAGTCAAATCAGCGCTTTGGTGCACGAGTCAAATCAGCGTTTGGTGCACGAGTCAAAGCAGCGTTTGGTGCACAAATCAGCGTTTGGTGCACGAGTCAAATCAGCGTTTGGTGCACGAGTCAAAGCAGCGTTTGGTGCACAAAGCAGCGTTTGAGTCAAAGCAGCGTTTGGTGCACGAAATCAAATCAGCGTTTGGTGCACGAGTCAAATCAGCGTTTGGTGCACGAGTCAAATCAGCGTTTGGTGCACGAGTCAAAGCAGCGTTTGGTGCACGAGTCAAAGCAGCGTTTGGTGCACGAGTCAAAGCAGCAAATCAAATCAGCGTTTGGTGCACGAGTCAAATCAGCGTTTGGTGCACGAGTCAAAGCAGCGTTTGGTGCACGAGTCAAGCAGCGTTTGGTGCACGAGTCAAAGCAGCGTTTGGTGCACGAGTCAAAGCAGCGTTTGGTGCACGAGTCAAAGCAGCGTTTGGTGCACGAGTCAAAGCAGCGTTTGGTGCACGAGTCAGCAGCGTTTGGTGCACGAGTCAAAGCAGCGTTTGGTGCACGAGTCAAAGCAGCGTTTGGTGCACGAGTCAAAGCAGCGTTTGGTGCACACACTTTGTTCCTGTCTGTATACCTGTCTTTAAACCAGTCTCACTGAGAGTAAAAATCCTAACCGTTGAGGACCCTGTCGCATAGAAATCCAGGCAGAGTATTTACATCTTATGTAACGATTTCATTCAGTGTTGTTATGATGCTTCAAGATTACCAGGTGTCATACTGTACTGAGAGTAAACCCAGCCAACCCCCAAAAATGGTCCAGTTGTGCTGATGATTATACAGTGTTCGTATAAAACATTCGCCTGAACACATTTTGTTCCCGGAACACATTTTTGTCTGTTCTTTAAAAGTTCCCTGAACGTTTGTGGGAACAGTATAGGGACATCACAAGAGATGTTCCTACATTTTGTTGCAGCACTATGTTCTAAAAACATGAATGGGACATCATTTATTAGGAAACCTATTAAAACCCTGAGGGGAACGTTCTGTGGTGATGTTGTGCACAACATTTTAGTGAACGTTCGGAGAATCTTCCAATAATATTTAATGTAAAACAAAAAACAATTAAATATATGTGTTTCTGTTATTATTTGAGTAGTTTTGTGATGTTATCTCCTAATGTTACATAAAACCCAACCTAGAAACTTCATGGGAATGTTAGCTTTATGTCCTGGGAACATTCCGAGTTTCCTGGGAATGTGCTATTTTTCATTCTTCCAATAAAGTTCCGTTGAAGTTGTATATTGCAGGCTGAGGCTAGCTGCTGTCTGCATGTCCAACTTGATGTCCATTCCTGTCAATGTCATGCTGTGCAAGCTTCCATACTCTGCAGGCCTACTGTAGGTTTTAAACTCTTACTTCTGTCCAAGGCAGGTAAAACTACCTATGAAACCTTTCTTTAGACGTTTAAAACTGTCACGGTCCCATTTTGGTTGTTAAAGCTACAGGTCGACGAAGGTGATGAATAATATACTCTTCGACTTCCATTATGAAACCATACAAAAAGCGCTGTCTTGATACAAAGTTACGTTGAAGCAATGTTTCCCTGGACTGGTTTTCCCGGAGTGTCTATAACACTGACAACCTCCCCTGAATTATGGAAAAAATAAATACTGAATAAACATTTCTCTTTTGTTTAAAAATAGTTAAAAACAGGTTTTGGAGATTTTTTAAAAACGTACCAGAGCAGTATATCATTAAAAAAAAATCCCATTTGGCTCTAGTAGGTCAAATTGTGGCAGTTTCAGTTCTGGCTTTTCCAGAGTTTATAGTCCGTGACCTGGGCCCGTTTTCATAAAGCGTCTCAAAGTAGGAGTGCTGATCTAGGATCATATTCATGTCACTTATGATTTAAAAGGCTAATCTGATCCTAGATCTGAGGCAATTTGTGAATATGGGTCCTTAGCTTATAGTCAGTGAACTGAGAATTACTGGAAAAATGTAGATTTGGAGTATAGAACTAGGAATTAGAATAATAGAAGGGAGTGAAGCTTCTTACTATGGTCAAAAGGTCAGCCATGTTGGTCAGGGAGTTGGTCAACCATGGTTTGCCAGTGCTCTGATCAGATCAAACAATGAATATGAAGAATTGATCTGCACTGTATGTGTGTTAGCTAGCGAGCCAGTTTTAGAGGAATGATTCCATAAATGTAGCTAGTTGTCAAGGATTTCCTCCTCTTCTTCCGAAGAGGAGAGGCGAAACGGATCAGAAGACCAATATGCGGCGTGGTAAGTGTCCATGGTTCTTTTAATATGTAAATGTACACATGAACACTACAAAACAATAAACATGGAACGTGTGAAACCCTAAACAGTCCTATCTGGTGCAAAGACAGAGACAGGAACAATCACCCACAAACACACAGTGACACCCAGGCTACCTAAGTATGATTCTCAATCAGAGACAACTAATGACACCTGCCTCTGATTGAGAACCATACTAGGCCGAAACATAGAAAACCCCAAACCATAGAAAATCAAACATAGACTGCCCACCCAACTCACGCCCTGACCATACTAACTAAATACAAAACACAGGAAATAAAGGTCAGAACATGACACTAGTTAACTGCCAATATGCCAACATTCCATTCAAACAATGCAGTCAATCCACAGCCATACATTGGCTCATATCAGTTGATGATAGGACTTATCAGTACTTGTTGTAAATGCAACTGAGTAACGGTAGTACTGATAGTACTGATATGGCATCACATAAAAGCACTCAGAGCTTTCCAATAAAACAAAATCTGAGACGTTTATGGTCTGTTTACACATCATTTTGAGGCTATTTATACAGAAAATTAGTATAACACCCGTATAAAATATATTTATAATTATCTTTAGGTTGACTTTAATTCCACGACACAATTTCTGATACGTCACATGCCTTACTTTCATTTCCCTGAACAAGTAAAAGCAGGAAATGCATCACCTTTGCCTCTACTGCCATTCATTCCAATTAGACTGGTTTTGGATTTTCTCCCTGACCAAGATGGCTGCCCCTTCAGTAATTCTCTATGATTTGGAGCCTCCTCTAGTGCCACTGTCGCTAAATGGCAATAACTGTTCAATATGGAATATCAATTGCTTTTGAATTAAAATAATATATGATAATAACCATTATTACATTTGGTTGTAGACGGGCTGTTTGCCTGAGCTTTGCCATACCCCAGAAAATATTAAACATTGATTTTTCATCTCAACTCCTCAGTATCCTCCACAGTGACAGTTCTATTTTAAAGAATGTACTAGATTACACAAAAAGTCTAGGGCCACTCAAACCTCATTAAACACACAGTGGCACATACACACACACACACACACACACACACACACACACACACACACACACACACACACACACACACACACACACACACACACATACAACTGATGACTCAACACTGCACTAGGACATATCAAAACAATGTTTCTTAATCAATCATGTTACATTACTTGAATATTGCAGAGAACAACACACATCAATGAGAGTCCCAGACTCACAGTCTCAGTGTCAGTATTTCCTCATGTGTCAAGGAACTGAACCAAGCCCGTCTTTTCACCTCTGAGATTAGATTGAAAGATCCAAGCAGGGGGAGAAATGTAATATAATCAGAAGTGTAATTTGATTTGGAAAGGATTGATAATGTAATTTTACATTTCTTATCTCAAGGCTGAGAATTCGCTGGATAGGGAGAGAGACTGACTACAGTACATGAATCCCAAGTTCCATCGACAATGTCTCAATGCTTGTGTCCCAAATGGCACCCTATTCCCCACAAAGTGCACTACTTTTAACTAGAGGCCTATTGGCCCTGTAAAAAGTAGTGCACTACATATGGAATAGGGCGACATTTGGGATCAGTCAATGAGATCTTATTGAAAAAGTCCTTGGTCATTAAACATGTTTTGGAGGAGATTTCCAGCACTTTTCAAAGGAATGAAGTTAAAAAGTTATTATGTTATTGTTACAGCTCTCTGCTAGGTATTGTGCTTCCTTTGTGTGTTTGTCAGAGTGTCAGAGTTTGGTAGAGAGGAAGAAAAAGATTGAGATATTGAGTGCTTGTTAGTGTTTAACTTAGACAGCTATCAGCCTCTGGTTAACGCATCTAAAATGGTACCCTATTGCTTTATAAAGTCTCATTCCTATATAGGGCACCTTTGACTGCTCCCTCCCTCCCTCCCTCCCTCCCTCCCTCCCTCCCTCCCTCCCTCCCTCCCTCCCTCCCTCCCTCCCTCCCTCCCTCCCTCCCTCCCTCCCTCCCTCCCCCTCCCTCCCTCCCTCCCTCCCTCCCCCTCCCTCCCAAGCAGATACATTGATAGTATTGGCAGTGTCTTCATGTTGAAAGTTATTTTCCCATCCCCTGTCCACCATAGTAGATAGACAGACTACGAGACCAGAGGGAAATACTTGTATAGGTCATTTGTATTAGTGCAATCAAGCTCATGAATTTAACAACTGATTTTCTTGTTGTTCGTGTCTGTTCCATTGTGAGACCCATTTATTCAAGTTCAACTTTGCCTGCCAAGTCTGACTCTTGCCACTGCCAGTATTTGTGCAGTGCATCGAACACTAGTAAACGAGACATTGCTGGAGTGAACGTGTCAACGTCTGGAACTGGGAGGTTTCTGATTCAGCACATATCAAAGATGAATCCTCAACTTTTTATTTCATCATATTTTCATATTCCGACTCAACGATACTTTGATCAAATGAAATAATAAAATCCTTTGCTCCCCCTGACACTGTGTGTCCTCGTCTGACAAGCTGGTCAATCTTGTCACAGTCTTTGTAAATTTTTGACTTCATATGTACTTTTTTAATGAGAGGCCTTATTTCCTCTCCCCTCTCTCTTTCTCTCTTTTTCTCTCTCTCTCTCTCTTTCACCATCTCTCGCTCTCTTTTCTCTCCCTACTTTCTCTCTCTCTCATACCTACTCTCTTTTTATCTCTCTTTCCCTCTCATTCTTCTCTCTGTCTGTCTGGCTAGAGAGAGGAAGAAACAGATTGAGCTATTGAGTGCTTGTTAGCTGTCTAAGTTAGAAACAGATACTATCAGCCTCTATTTAACAAATCCCCAAGTGTCTTATACTTCTTTACTTCATGCTTATTGGACAGAAACAGTGAAAGAGTGACAGGAAAGAGAGGAAGAGAGATGTTAGAAGGGTAGTGGATTGAACACATGTCAACACTCGTGCTCTGAAGCCTCCCTCCCTCCCTCCCTCCCTCCCTCCCTCCCTCCCTCCCTCCCTCCCTCCCTCCCTCCCTCCCTCCCTCCCTCCCTCCCTCCCTCCCTCCCTCCACATTCACTGGGAGTTTTTCTCTCTCATTCCGCTCTACTTTACTCTGACTGTCTGCTCAGTCTGGTCCGTCTACCTCTCTCGCTAGCTCTCTCTCTCTCTCTCTCTCTCTCTTCTCTGAATAAGACCCCAGAGATGAGAACCTAAGCATGAAGATGGAGGTAAGGAGTCGACCATGGTCAAGAAGCACCTTGTGTTCCGTGAGTAAAATAACGAGGCGCTGGCTCTGAAGGTCATTCTATGCCAAACACAGAAGGATGACGGTGACGGAAAACTGGAGGATAGCAACATATCAGTACCTCTTATCAAATAGTTGCAGTTCAAATAACAAGCCTTCATTAAGTTAGCAGTTAGCACACCCATGCATGACAGTTAGAACGAGGAAACAGACCAACTGAAGCTGGGAGAAAGTGATTATAACACCATAGTGCACGTAGTGCAGGTATATTGGTCCAACAGTCCCTCACGGTGCAGAGGATGCTGTGTCTGTTTGTGTGTGTATTTGTCTGTGTGCATGTGTGTGTGTCTGTGTGCATGTGTGTGTGGCTGTGTGTGTGCGTGATAGGGGGATGTTACACAGTATGCCGGTGGTCTGAACAGATGGTTTTGCGGGGAGCACCGGAAGGTAGTTGCAGAGAGAGCAGTCCTGATGTTCACGGGTAGCTGACTCAACCACTGGGGGGCCAGGGAGGGGAACAGGGACCGGAGAAAGGGTGAGAGGTAGGGGGGATTGGGAGGTGGGGAGAGAGCTGGTAGTTAGAGGGGTAGCTAGTTTTGTTTTTAAATATCTTTTTGTCTACCATCTGACAAAATGTCTCAAGGCTGTGTACAGTACCTTGAGGCCCTTCCCACCTCCCTCCCACTGCCCCTTAGCAGACTACCCAGCATGCCTCAGGAAGAAGCCAGCGCCTCGGGTTCGGTCGGTACATGGCAAACCTTCGGATCCCAATGGTCCCTGATGGCTATCGCTCACCCTTTAACACTGTCCAACCGACTACTGTGTCTGCTGTCACTGATTAGTACAGAGGCTTCCTGTGGGCGCCACGGGACACTGAGTCCAGTTATCTGAGGAGAGAGAGAGGTAGAGATAGAGAGAGGCAGAGATAGAAAGGCAGAGTGAGAGAGAGAGAGAGAGAGAGGGTGAGAAAGGCAGAAGGGAGAGAGAGAGAAAGGCAGAAGGGAGAGGGAGAGATGCAGGGAGAGAGAGAGATGGAAAGGATGAGAGAGAGGCAGAGGGAGGGAGGGAGACAGAGAGAGAGAGAGCTAAAGAGAGAGGAAGAGAGAGAGAGGACATAATGATGTCAGGGGAGCCCAACCTAACGTCCAAGCCCCTCTCAACTTTCCCACTTGCCTTAGAAGAACGCATCTCTCTCGCTCCCCAAAAATCTACTCCCTCCTTCCTTCCCTCCCCTCCATCGTCTGATTGCTGAATTAATGAGAGTGCAGGAGAGTGTGAAAAGTAGAAAAGATGACTAGCGGGCCAGGCGGAAAGATCCGGAGCTTTCCTTCGCTCTCATCACATATGGACAATTTGGATGACAAGTTGAAAAGTGAAAAGCGTTGGTGGGAATAGGGGATAAAGGAGTCATTTATTTAGTCATAGACTTGGAGCAAGGCTACGGAATTGTAACCTTTGTGTTCATCAGGAACGTAAAGAGTCATCCAAAAGTGTACTCGTTGAATGCCCTATATTCCGCTACCTCATCCAATCATAATCATAATTGTTATGGGATACGCCACTGTTCTGATATTGCTTTGATAATTGAATCATAAGTTACGCTGCAATCAAAACAACATTAACGACAGCGAGGCGGCTTCAAATGGCTCTTCCTTTATTTGAATCCTCAAAGCAATTCCCAATGAGAATGGGGAGATACTCAGTCACCAAGGCCTGCTTCAGATCCTTACTCACAGCTCATTGCCTTTGAGTGTTAAGCAACGGTGCATAATGTAATTATGTATATTGTAGGAAATTAACTACTGTAATAGTTGAGAGTATAATGACATCGGGTCATGACAATGCTGAAAATGGTTATGGAATTCATGTTTACGAATCAGACTTAATATTCTCTAACTTCTTGCTCGAAGTATCGTCTTGGAAATTTTGTCAATGAGAGAGGGAGGGGGAGAGAGAGAGAGACGGAGAGAGAGAGAGGGAGAGAGGGGATGGGAGAGAACAGGAATATAAAAGATTGTTTCAAGTTCGAGGGTCTTGGGGGATATGATGCAGACAACAGTAAATGAAAGAGGAAGCTGTACAACAGCCTTAAATAAACCAGATATTTTCATACACTTTTTTGATTTCTTTCATTTTTTATTTTGGTCTTGTGTTTGTGGTTCAGTTTTCAAAGGCTCAGCTCGTCCGAGGTATCCATCTCTCCATTTCCCCGCCATCTTCAAGTCATCCTGTTTTTCAATCACTCTTCCTGTCATACATCAATGTCATTAATTTCACTCACCTCTCTATGGCATGAAGACTTTTCTCTAGCTCTCTGACACGTTCCACACTCTCAGTTGAGTATACTCTGTTATCTCACTCTCTCTCCCCACTCTGGCAAGACTCACCTGTAACTGTAAGTGGAGGGAAAGCCACTTAGCACAAATGTTCAATACCGACAACATTATACATGACTTCAGTGCCTTCCCTTTCTATGAAGTGGCTCTAATGGTAGATTTTGGCAACCTAATCCCTTTATAGGCCACTACATTTGTCCAGATCCTATGGGCCCTAGTCAAAAGTAGTGCACTATAGGGACTAGGGTGCCATGTGGGACACAAACTGTGTTTGGAAAGCCATTACAGCCATCTATTCATTTAATCTTAAAAGCCTGATGGACGTTTACCTCTACGATATGCTCTAGTAGCCCGCAGGACCACCCACCAGTTTCTGCCGTGTAGACTATTCATCAATTTCTCAGTATGTCTTTCTGTTGTTTCCACCTGTCCTTTTCTGAGTGTCTGTAGCTGAGATTGGTGTAGGTTAGGTGGACTTGGTTGGTTATACAAGGGGTGTTGGGGGGGTCATGCAGGGAGAAGTTGGAAGCTGATTAAAAGAATGAGGCTTATCACGAGAGTCAAGGTTTGAGTACTGACTAGCTTTCTATTTGGCTGAAAAACAAGCGTCATTCCAAGTCGTTTAGGCGAGCCATGACACCCACCGTCTCAGATTGTCCTGAAGTCGTTTCAGCGAGCCATGACACCCATGGTCTCAGATTGTTCTGAAGTCGTTTCAGCGAGCCATGACACCCACTGTCTCAAATTGTCTCGGATTGTTCTCGGATTGTCGTTTCAGCGAGCCATGACACCCACTGTCTCAGATTGTTCTGAAGTCGTTTCAGCGAGCCATGACACCCATTGTCTCAGATTGTTCTGAAGTCGTTTCAGCGAGCCATGACACCCACTGTCTCAGATTGTTCTGAAGTCGTTTCAGCGAGCCATGACACCCACTGTCTCAGATTGTTCTGAAGTCGTTTCAGCGAGCCATGACACCCATTGTCTCAGATTGTTTTGAAGTCCTTTCAGCGAGCCATGACACCCACGGTCTCAGATTGTTCTGAAGTCGTTATTGTAGTCACAAATCCTCTTTCTTGTAGTTTGAGGCGGAATGACCCAAGTAATGACAACACAATCAACCGCTTACAGATTGTAGCACATACTTTATTCCTACCATCCATGACTTGAATCACATCACTTACCATGTAGCAAATTCTGTTTTGCAAAAAAGTACGGAGAGACATGGACCTAGCAGAAATAGAGATAGTTAAAATGGCAACGACACTTGTAACATCCCTCTGTTCAGATTGCTTTAGAAGAACTGAGGTCTGGGGATCAGTACACTTTAGTTGAACTTGACTCAGAAGTCTGCTGGCGTTACATAGTTCACATGGCATATCACTCCCACTGTCGGGCTACTGTAAAACATGGACCTGGAATCCCACAGTGCCAAGACACGGCCGGGATTATGGCACAACGTTCACTACATTTACAACCCTAACAAACAGATTCTTGTCAGATAGGGCAGAGTCAACCAGGACTACAACTGGCTACAAGGCCATGGAAACAGAGCACTCAAAACCAAGATATAAAATATATTGTTTATTACAACGTTATAAATAGGTAATAGTTGAAATGACTCAAGCAGGGGTAGGTGTTGAAGGCTGTACCAAAAATGTTGTCTGTTGCACAAGAAGCTTGCTGTAAGTAGCAGCTGAGTAAAATACACACCCATCTAGTTAAAAGGATATCACACACTTGATATAAGTTCTTAGGTAAGGCATTGCAAACAGTGAGAAGCCACACAAGGCTGCAATAGTTAGTTCAATGCAAATGTCAACCTTCCCCTTTAAGAGTACACGTATCAACATGCACACAATTATATAGGTTACGCTTCACCTTGATGGGCTGCAAGCTGCCACATCAAGATACAACCAATGACTATTTCTTACTTTAATATAGCTTACCAATGGTCATCAACGATACAATTCAAAACCAAATCAACTGGCGTGGCAGCTTGGCATCAAGTAGATACCTTTCACAATAGAAAACACTGAAGACTTGTCCACCCTGTAACACACTGTCTATGTTTAATGTATAACTAGGTCTCGTCTTTAAAAGGTCACTCACATCCAGGCCAGAAATATGATTTACACCTCTTTAAACTTCCCCCCCATTCATTTGTCAACCATGGAATGATCTGTCAACTCCACCAGATTGTATTTAAGGGATTGCCAGAATATGACGGGGATGACAGGAAGTCAATAGCCCCTTCTGTAAATGGTGACAAATGCAGGTTCCTCTCTGCTCCGACGCCCTGGCGAAAAAAGCTCTCACATCATCCTCCGATCCCTCCATCCACATCCTTTCTAATGTCCTAGTGTGCTACTTTCATCCTGTCAAAACACGTCTTCGTCAGCATCCGACAGTCATATCTACCAGAACACACACACACACACACACACACACACACACACACACACACACACACACACACACACACACACACACACACACACACACACACACACACACACACACACACACACACACACACACACACACACACACAGTCTTGTCCAGCTAAACTTGTGGGGACACACAATTCAGTCCCATTCAAAATCCTATTTTTCTAAACCCGTACTCTTACCCTAACCCTAACCATAACCAAAAACCTGAACTTAACTCCAACCCTAAACCTAATCCTAGCTCCTAACCCTAAACGAACCCTAGCTCCTAACCCTAACCCTTAACCTAATTCTAACCCTAACACTAATTCTAAGCCTTAACCCTAAACCCCCTAGAAATAGCATTTGGCCTCATGGGGACCAACAAAATGTCCCCAGTAGGTCAAAATGTTGTATGTTTCTGGTCCCCACAAGAATAGTTACACACGTTCACACACACACACACACACACACACACACACACACACACACACACACACACACACACACACACACACACACACACACACACACACACACACACACACACACACACACACACACAGCATGTGATATAGATTGACTACCTTCTACACAACATTTAATGCATTCCATCTCTTATTCATGTAATACTGTTTAATCCATTCTGTATGGATGTAGCAGTGTTCCACCACCTATG
>NC_056430.1:69292372-69327372 GCF_018296145.1 Oncorhynchus tshawytscha | reverse complement strand
ATCGCTTCCTTTTAGGTGGTTGTAGAATTTAACAGCTCTTTTCTGGATTTTGATAATTAGTGGGTATCGGCCTAATTCTGCTCTGCATGCATTATTTGGTGTTCTACGTTGTACACGGAGGATATTTTTGCAGAATTCTGCGTGCAGAGTCTCAATTTGGTGTTTGTCCCATTTTGTGAAGTCTTGGTTGGTGAGCGGACCCCAGACCTCACAACCATAAAGGGCAATGGGCTCTATGACTGATTCAAGTATTTTTAGCCAAATCCTAATTGGTATGTTGAAATTTATGTTTCTTTTGATGGCATAGAATGCCCTTCTTGCCTTGTCTCTCAGATCGTTCACAGCTTTGTGGAAGTTACCTGTGGCGCTGATGTTTAGGCCAAGGTATGTATAGTTTTTGTGTGCTCTAGGGCAACAGTGTCTAGATGGAATTTGTATTTGTGGTCCTGGTGACTGGACCTTTTTGGAACACCATTATTTTGGTCTTACTGAGATTTACTGTCAGGGCCCAGGTCTGACAGAATCTGTGCATAAGATCTAGGTGCTGCTGTAGGCCCTCCTTGGTTGGTGACAGAAGCACCAGATCATCAGCAAACAGCAGACATTTGACTTCGGATTCTAGCAGGGGAGGCCGGGTGCTGCAGACTCTTCTAGTGCCCGCGCCAATTCGTTGATATATATGTTGAAGAGGGTGGGGCTTAAGCTGCATCCCTGTCTAACCCCACGACCCTGTGTGAAGAAATGTGTGTGTTTTTTGCCAATTTTAACCGCACACTTGTTGTTTGTGTACATGGATTTTATAATGTCGTATGTTTTACCCCCAACACCACTTTCCATCAGTTTGTATAGCAGACCCTCATGCCAGATTGAGTCGAAGGCTTTTTTGAAATCAACAAAGCATGAGAAGACTTTGCCTTTGTTTTGGTTTGTTTGGTTGTCAATTAGGGTGTGCAGGGTGAATACATGGTCTGTTGTACGGTAATTTGGTAAAAAGCCAATTTGACATTTGCTCAGTACATTGTTTTCATTGAGGAAATGTACGAGTCTGCTGTTAATAATAATGCAGAGGATTTTCCCAAGGTTACTGTTGACATATATTCCACTCTTTCTCTCTCTCACATTCTCTTCTTCTCTCTCTCTCACACATTCTCTCACACACTCTCTTCTTCTCTCTCTCTCTCTCACATTCTCTTCTTCTCTATCTCTCACATTCTCTTCTTCTTCTCTCTCTCTCTCTCTCTCTCATTCTCTTCTTCTCTCTCTCTCTCTCTCTCACTCTCTCTCTCACAGATTTTCTTCTTCACTCTTTCTCTCTCACACATTCTCTTCTCTCTCTCTCTCTCTCTCTCACACACATTCTCTTCTTCTCTCTCTCTTTCTTTCTCTCTCACATTCTCTTCTTCTCTCTCTCTCTTTCTCTCTCTCTCTCTCTCACATTCTCTTCTTCTTCTCTCTCAAACATTCTCTTCTTCTCTCTCTCTTTCTTTCTCTCTCACATTCTCTTCCTCTCTCTCTCACATTCTCTTCTTCTCTCTCTCTCTTATTCTCTTCTTCTCTCTCTCTCTCTCTCGGTGCATGCTGGGAGTTTTTGGAGTTTGAGTGTTTGGTGTGGAAAGCTCTATCCTAACTAACTTTCTTGATTCTTTTCTTTACATGTTATTTTCTATGGTGGAGGGTTAATGCAATATTTGTTTTTAGCGGTATCCAAAGTTTTTTTTCAAAGTTAGGGTGGAAGAGGACAGAGTAACTTTCCTGGGGGTTGGAAGGTGTAGTGTGCGCAATGGCTTCTCAGCCTAGCGCGGAGGAGACGCTGTCGATACAGCATGGATTCAGGTGTGTTCCTGAGAATGGAGTTAAGGTGGAGGAGGTTCTGCTCGCGGTCGGTGAACAGGTAGGAGCTGAGTTTATACATTCTGCTTCTAGAATGAACAAAGCTGTGGTTGTGTTCATGAAAAGGGCTAATTTGGTCGGTAGGCTAATTGCTAGCGGAATATTTGTAAGGGATGTGTTGGTGTCAATTTCACCTCTCTCTACCCCTTCAACAAGAGTTGTAGTGGCAAATTTGCCTCCGTTTATTACGGATGATCAAATTAGGAAAGAGCTGAGTCGTTTTGGTAAGTTTGCTAGCGGTTTCCGTGTACTGTCAGCAGGTTTTCAGGCAGATGCCGTTAAGCACGTTGTTTCATTCAGGAGGCAAGTGTTTATGTTTCTGAACAATAATGAGCAACAGCTAAATGTGCATTTTAAAGTGAGGCATGGGGAGGGGCTCTATGCAGGTTTTGCCAGCACAGATAGTCTACGGTGTTTTGAATGTGGGGATTTGGGGCACAAGAGTTTTGCGTGCCCACATAAAGGCCATAGACAAGGTGAGGGTACAAGCGCAAGTGGGGGAAATCGAGGTCAAAATGCAGGGGGTAAGGAGATGCAGACAGCAGAGGCTGGGCCTAGTCAGTCTAGAGATGGTGGTGTAGATGAGGCTGGGCCTAGTCAGGCTAGAGATGGTAGGGTAGTGGAGGCTGGGTCTAGTCAGGCTAGAGATGGTGGAGAAGCAGAGGCTGGGTCTAGTCAGGCTAGAGATGGTGGAGAAGCAGAGGCTGGGTCTAGTCAGGCTAGAGATGGTGGGGTAGCTGAGGCTGGGCCTAGACATGCTATGGAGGGTGGTGCAGATGATGCTGGGCCGAGTCATGCTATGGAGGGTGGTGTAGCTGAGGCTGGCCAGAGTCATGCTATGGAGGGTGGTGTAGCTGAGGCTGGCCCTAGTCATGCTATGGAGGGTGGTGCAGATGATACTGCGTCTAGTCAGGTTATTCTAGTGGATGAGGAGAGTATAGTGGGGAAGTGTAAGAGATTAGGGGGAGGAGGAGGGTGTCAAGAGGAAAAGGAAAAAGGGTGTGGACAAAGGCACCATGGAAATGTTGCCTGTTGCTGTGGGTGAGGCCCTAACCAGAGAGAAAGGGCAGGTGGTCAGGGTGGGAGATAGAGAAGAGGAGGAAAGTGAGTCTGAGGAAGAGGATGAGGAGTTATTTTTTCAGACTCCTCTTCAATTGGCCCGGAGCTGACAGCCAGTCAACCAGAGGGGTCTAAGTACATGTTGAGAGAACTGACAAGGTTCCTGAATGAGACTAAGGGGAAAAAAGTTAATCTTGAGGCTTTTTTTCCTGATCCTAGAAAGTTTGTAAGATCAGTACAACATGCTATGACAAATGAGGGGCATGGTGTCCTCTCACCCAGGAAACGGTTTAGGTTGAGGAAGTGGGTCACGACAGTGCGTAAAGGTTTACCTTCAGACACTGTTTAAATGTTTAATTTCTTACTGACACTGGGGCTTTTTGAGCTTTGCTATTGGTCTATTTCTCTGCTGGCTTTTCTCCCACTTCTTATGGAGACTCTTCGGGTAGGCTCGCTCAATATAAATGGTGCCAGAGATGCGGGAAAGAGGAGTGTGTTGGGTGAATATGTAAAACAAAAAAAAAAGTACAGGTGTTGTTTCTGCAGGAGACGCATAGTGATGTGGTGAATGAAGTTGATTGGGGGCTCTGGTGGAAAGGGGCAAGTGTGTTGAGCCATGGGACAAATCTTAGTGCAGGGGTGGCAGTCCTTTTTGCACCGGGTCTGGCTGTAAAAATTTGCTCCTCAAAGGAGGTGTGTAGGGGTAGGTTGCTTGTTGTTAAAGCAGAAATTAACAACATGTGTTTTGTCTTTATAAATGTGTATGCGCCTAACACAGGGAGAGAAAGAGGGGTTCTATTTGGGAGTCTTAGACAGGAACTCTCACAAGTAGCGCCTGAGGAGACGCTGGTGATTGGAGGTGACTGGAACTGTACAATGGATTTTACAAAAGACAGAAATGGGGAAGAGCCTCATTCAGTGTCAGTGGGAGTGTTAAGGGATATCTTTAATCAGTTTGACCTAGTGGATGTTTGGAGAACTAAACATCCAAACACAAGACAGTATACGTGGGTGAAGGTTTTTGGGGCTAGGGTGAGTGCAGCTCGACTTGATCGTTTTTACATGTCCAGGAATCAGAGCAATAGGCTGCTGGGTGCTACCATTCTCCCAGTGGGGTTTTCGGATCACCACATAACCATGGCTCGGCTGTCTATTTCACCAGGGCCCCGGCAGGCATCTTATTGGAAGTTCAATGTAAAGCTCTTACAAGATGCCACTTTTTGCTCAGGTTTCCAGACTTTTTGGGAAAGATGGGGGCAGCGAAGAGAGGAGTATGAGTCTCTGAGTCAATGGTGGGATGTGGGGAAAGTGCAAATTCAGCTTTTCTGTCAACAGTACACAGCTCTCTCATCCTCAGAGGCTAGGAGAGTATTGGGGGAACTAGAGCGGTGTATTAGTGAGATGGAGGTAGAGATGGTGGGGCAAGGCAATGTAGGCCTCCAGGCTAACTTAGTCAAATTACGTAGGGACCTGGGCAGTTTTTTCCAGGTTAAAGCAAAGGGAGCACTTGTAAGAGCTAGGTTCTCCATGCTCAAGGAGATGGATGCTCCCAGCTCCTTCTTCTTTGGTTTGGAAAGACAGAGCAGTGAAGCCAAGGGTATGCATTGTCTACGGCTGTCTGATGGGCGGGTGACCTCTGTGGTGGGGGAGATGCGGGAGCGGACTGTGGAGTTTTATACTGAATTGTATAGGGCAGAAATGTGTGATCCTATGTGTGCTCAGGTCTTGTTCGCAGGACTCCCTAAGCTCTCTCGGGCACAGAGGGATGAAATGGACATTCCTCTGTTGTCACATGAACTGGCAGAGGCAGTAACCCAGATGTCCCCCGGTCGTGCATCCGGGGTCGATGGACTTCCAGTGGAATTTTACAAAAATTCTGGGGAACAATTGGACAGGATTTCTTTTGCGTGTTGCGTGAATGCGTCGGGGTAGGAGAGTTGCCGATGAGCTGCCGTCGGGCGGCTCTGACTCTCCTGCCCAAAAAAGGGGACTTGTGTGAACTTAAGAACTGGAGGCCTGTGGCATTACTCTGTGCGGACTACAAGATTTTTGCCAAGGTCCTCTCTAACAGACTGAAGTCCCATCTGGACTCTATAATACACAAGGACCAGACATATTGTGTACCGGGACGCTCAATCACGGACAACTTGTTCTTGATTAGGGACATGTTGGACTTGTCGAGAGGTTCTAATGTGAACTTTGGACTGGTCTCTTTAGATCAAGAGAAGGCTTTTGATAGAGTGGATCATGAGTATCTGTTTAATGTGATGTCTGTGTTTGGGTTTGGGAAGAGTTTTGTGACCTGTGTGAAGCTGTTGTATGCTGGGGCGTCATGTATGGTTAAGGTGGGAGGGGGCTCAGTAGGCCAGTCTGGGTGAGACGGGGCATTAGACAAGGATGCCCTCTATCTGGGCAGCTGTACACACTAGCCATTGAGCCTTTTTTAGGACTGCTACGCAGGAGACTGCGGGGAGTGTGCTGGACAGGCATGGATGTGGTGACAGGAATAGCAGTCTCAGCATATGCAGATGATGTTTCTGTGATGGTCAGGGATGGGCAAGATATGCAGGAACTAGAGACCAGTCTGAAGGTGTACGAGGGAGCTTCATCAGCTAAGGTAAACTGGGGAAAGAGCAAAGCTCTGTTATGTGGGGCATGGGGGATAGGGCTCCTCCTCTGCTTCCAGGGGGTTTGCAGTGGGGTTGTGAAGGGCTTAAAGTGTTGGGGGTGTACCTGGGCTCGGAGAGGTGGGTCAGCAAGAACTGGGAGGGGCTGTCACAGGCAGTGGTGTCAAGACTGGCCAGGTGGAGGTGGCTCCTGTCCCAAGTGTCATATAGAGGGAGGGTGCTGATAATCAACAACCTGGTGGCATCTTCCTTGTGGCATAAACTGGCTGTCCTCAACCCCCCCGCCGGTCTGCTTGCAGACCTGCAACGCAAGCTGGTGGACTTCTTTTGGTCGGGACATCACTGGCTGAAGGCAGCAGTTTTGTACATGACCGTCCACGAAGGAGGACAGGGCCTGGTGGAACTGGAGAGCAGGATGGCTGCTTTCCGACTAAAGGCGGTGCAGAGACTGCTGTACCACACTGATGTTGGCTGGAGGGAACCAGCATGCGCTGCTGAGGAGAGCTGGCGGATTAGGGTTGGACCGGCAGCTGTTCCTCATGAAGCTGGAGAGGCTGAGTACAGCAGGTCTCTCAGAGTTTTACTCTGCGGTGCTGAGGGCCTGGCAGCTGCTAAGGCCCACACGAGAAGGGGGTGTGGAGCCTGGGCAGTGGGTGTGGGAGGAGCCTATCTTCCACAACCCAGCCATCCCTTTGAGATCGGTTCAGTCGGCCACCCTGCAGAGGCAACTGATGGCAGGGGTTTACAAAGGCTGGGTGACCTGAGACTGCTGGGAGAGGAGGGGTGGAAAACCCCGGAGGTCCTGGCGCAACAAACAGGAATAACGTCTCTTAGGCTGCTGGAGAGATTCCTGGAGGAGGTCCAGGAGGCACTGTCTGAGCCGGTAAGGGGGGTGTTTGAGAGGCCAAAGGGAGAGGGGCCACCAATGTTCCCGCCACTGCAGGTGACGGCAGAGACTGGAGACTGGCAAGGGGGTCTGGAGGACTTGTTGGATTTTAACACTCCGAGCCTGGGGAGTTTGAGGGGTGGGAGGTAAAGCCCTCTACAACCTCTGCGTTAAGGTTAGGAGCATTAGAAGCCTAACAGGAGTGAAGGTTCATCAGTGGCAGGGGGTATGTGGGGCGGAGAGTATGGTGGGTTTTAGATGGAGGGCGCTCTACAAACCCCCAGTACCAAAGAGGTCAGGGGACCTCCAGTGGAGGGTTCTTCATGGAGCCCTGGCCACTAACAGCTGGTTGGCACGGGTTGATCCGGGAATTGGGCAGGGGTGTCCTTTCTGTCAAATGACAGAACCTGTAATTCATGTGTTTTCTGTGTGCACCAGGTTAATGCCATTAATGTCTCTGTTGGAATGTCTGTGTGAGAGGTTGGGGGTGGTTTTTGCTGTTGGGATGTTTATAATGGGATACAGGTATTCGAGTAAGGAGAAAGAAAAATGTGTTTTGTTGAATTTTCTGTTTGCTCAGGCAAAGTTAGCTATTTGGCTAACAAGGAGGAACAGGGTCAAAGGTGGGGGGATAACAGACCCTTTACTACTGTTTAGTGGGATGGTCTCTGCGCGCCTTAGGGTTGAGTTTGAGTTCTATAAAATGATCAAATGTGTGGAGATGTTTGAGGAGATATGGTGTGTTGGGGGGGCTGTCTGTATTGCTGGGGAAGATGTTTTGGATATACGGTTGTAGGAGAGGGTTTTTATATTTTTATTTTAGGAGTGGGGGGGTGAGTTTTAAATGAATTGAGAATGTTTCAATAAAGAAAGACCAAAAGTCAAAGTCTCTCTCTCTCTCTCTCTCTCTCTCTCTCTCTCTCTCTCTTTCTTCACTCTTTCTCTCTCTCACATTCTCTTCTTCACTCTTTCTCTCTCTCACATTCTCTTCTTCTCTCTCTCTCTCTCACATTCTCTTCTTTACTCTTTCTCTCTCTCACATTCTCTTCTTCACTCTTTCTCTCTCACACATTCTCTCTCACACACTCTCTTCTTCTCTCTCACTCTCGCACTCTCTCACTCTCGCACTCTCTCACTCTCTCTCTCACACATGATCTTCTTCACTCTTTCTCTCTCACATTATCTTCTTCTCTCTCTCTCTCTCACACACATTCTCTTCTTCTCTCTCTTTCTCTCTCTCACATTCTCTTCTTCTCTCTCTCTCTCTCACATTCTCTTCTTCTCTCTCTCTCTCACTGTCTCTCTCTCTCTCTCTCTCTCTCACACACATTATCGTCTTCTCTCCCTCTCTCTCTCTCTCACACACATTCTCTTCTTCTCTCTCTTTCTCTCTCTCTTCTCTTCTTCTCTCTCTTTCTCTCTCTCATTCTCTTCTCTCTCTCTCTCTCTCTCTCTCTCATTCTCTTCTTCTCTCTCTCTCTCACTGTCTCTCTCTCTCTCTCACACACATTATCGTCTTCTCTCTCTCTCTCTCTCTCTCTCTCTCTCTCTTCTCACATTCTATTCTTCACTCTTTCTCTCTCTCATTCTCTTCTTCACTCTTTCTCTCTCTCACATTCTCTTCTTCTCTCTCTCTCTCACACATTCTCTTCTTCACTCTTTCTCTCTCTCACATTCTCTTCTTTCTCTCTCTCTCTCACACATTCTCTCACACACTCTCTTCTTCTCTCTCTCTCTCTCACATTCTCTTCTTCTTCTCTCTCTCTCTCTCTCTCACATTCTCTTCTCTCTCTCTCTCTCTCTCACTCTCTCACTCTCTCTCTCACAGATTTTCTTCTTCACTCTTTCTCTCACACATTCTCTTCTCTCTCTCTCTCTCTCTCTCTCTCACACACATTCTCTTCTTCTCTCTCTCTTTCTTTCTCTCTCTCACACACATTCTCTTCTTCTCTCTCTCTTTCTTTCTCTCTCACACACATTCTCTTCTTCTTCTCTCTTTCTTCTCTCTCTCACATTCTCTTCTTCTCTCTCTCTCTCTCTCTAGCTCTCTCTCCTTCTCTCTCTCTCTCTCTCTCTCTCATTCTCTTGTTCTTCTTCTCTCTCTCTCACATTCTCTTGTTCTTCTTCTCTCTCTCTCACATTCTCTTGTTCTTCTTCTCTCTCTCTCACATTCTCTTGTTCTGCTCTCTCTCTCCCTCACATTCTCTTGTTCTTCTCTCTCCCTCACATTCTCTTGTTCTTCTCTCTCTCTCTCACATTCTCATCTTCTCTCTCTCTCACATTCTCTTGTTCCTCTCTCTCTCTCTCTCTCTCTCTCTCTCTCTCTCACTCACACATTCTCTTCTTCTTCACCCTCTCTGTCTCTCTCTCTCTTTATAAGTAACAATTACAGAGCACCTCATACTGTAAGAATCCATTAATATTTTAATGGATGAGATACAATTTCCAATCATAGAAAACAAGGTGGTGGATAATGGGAAACCGTATCTGGGCCCGTCCCTTTCGAGTTCACACAAAGGGGACCTTCTTTTTATTATGGGGTAACACGTCTACATTGATAGCCCTTAACAAAATATTGTTACATGCTCCATCCACTGTCTCTAAGTGTTTGAGTTGAAAAGGTAAGGTTGAGATTACGTCCACCAGTCCTGCCTTTGTAACAGAGTTTTAAGTGACTACACCTTGCCTGCACATCAAAAGTTGCATTGGCTCCCAAACCAATAAAGAGCTTTTAGCTCAGTGGGTTACTGTGTGTGTTGATAGCCGTTTCCTTGTGCATTTCTAAGTATCTTCTCATCATAACATTTAAGGACTTGGCGTTTACAGTGGTGGGCTTTCTGTTAGTCAGTGTCTACAAGTCAAAGGTCAAGTTAGGTCTTTTTGTGTTCAAGTCCAAGGTTAGTTTATCTCAAAGGATATATATCCTCTGTTCATGTATTTCTACCACAAACCCCTCAATGGTGAATCTCTAGTCTAAAAAACCCAAGTAATTATGTGAGAGAGAGAAAAGGAGAGGTCCCCTTGTTATACAAGGGACTGTTGTATTCATCTCCTCATTTTGCTCAAATGTCAACACCAGCCACAGTGGTTGGGGCACCACGAGGGCCCTGTTCTGGGAGAGTGGCCAGGAAGAAGGCACCTGATCTGAGTGCAAATTAAGATCTTTAGCCTTTCAATCTTATCAGTGTGACTGTTAGTTAACCAGCAGCTAGCCAGCCACACTGCCTCACTTAAACACAGTGAAAAAGAACAGGGGTTAGCACGACGTGTCAAACAGAAACAACTATTTCCCATATCTCTTGCTCTCTTGTGTCGAGTTGAATTTGTTTGAGGTGCCTCTGTTTTCAACTTCTCTCTGAAAGGGCAAGGTCACCTCAATAGCTGTAATGTATTTTCAAATGGCTTGCTTAAATAACATAGTTCAGACTGTTATCTTTCTAGAGTGGTGGCTTATCGTACCATTTATTATACCTAGAACCATGTCTCTTCCCCGCCGACGAGCTCCAGACTGTAGACGGTGCAGCAGTAGACTGGGGCTCAGGAAACAGAGCAGCAGATCATTGACAACCAGGAGGCAGAGAGGAGAGAAAGCTGCGGGAAATCATAGTCCTCACTGATGCTGACTGGCTCCGACAGAAGAAAGAATTGGATCAGGTAAAGGGGGACAGAGAGAGAGAGAGAGATAAAGAGATAGAGAGAGAGAAAGAGAGAGAGGGAGAGGGAGAGAGCTGGAAAGGTGAAAAAGGAGTCTCCCTGCTTCAACGAGCTAACTCGGTGTCTGCCACAGGGATAAAAGAGGACAAAGTCTAGGGTCACTCAAACCTCATTAAACACACAGTGACGCACGCACACACACACACACACACACACACACACACACACACACACACACACACACACACACCTGAATCCCAAAGCTAAAGATCCCTCTGACCTCTTAAAGGTATTACGCAGCAATCCGAACGCCTCTCGAGGACCTTACGCTTCGCTTGACACGGAGATGGAGAGCTTGTTTGATATGGGTAGCTGTGGATGACACTGGACATTACGCCATCAAACGGGCGTAATCGCTGTGGCGACTAGATGAGATGGTGCTGATTTGAGATAAAAGTCCAAGGGGTTGTGATCCAGGAAACCCCTCTGGGGGACATCTCGCTGCCTTTGAGGTCCAGGATGGCAGAGCTGTCCCCATCAGAAAGTAGGAGCCAGACTCAATCAGCAACTTGATCGGTCATGACGTGGTCGTCTCTGACGTCTAACCCTAGCCACATAATTGTGTTGATGAGGCAGCAGAACGTGACAGAGATTGTGGCTACTAATATCTGCCTACTAGGCTAGATCATGGTTAAGCAGGGCAATGGCTTTGGACTTTTAGCATACAATGACTCTATAGTAGTACGTGTAGGTTTTTAAGTGCTTGGTAAGGTGTCAGCATGAATCTAACAACACTTTTTAGGAAATAGCAGTGTCCATGGAAGGACATTTGGATGAAAATAAATATATGTGCTTGTTCCAAATGGAGAACAGCGTCACGGTCAAGGCGAGAGACAACATGAAAGACTTAAGGTGAGATGGAGAAAGAGAGGGAGAGAAGAGATGGAGGTTAGGGAGAGTGGCAGACGGAGAGACTAATATGGCCGAGAGAGACACGGAGAAAGACAGCGAGAAAGGGAGAGGGGCAGAGGCCGAGAGTGAGGGAGAGTCCGAGAGTGAGGGAGAGATCGAGAGTGAGGGAGAGATCGAGAGAGAGGGTGAAAGAGGGTGAACGAGGGTGATCGAGAGTCCGAGGGAGAGAGATGGAAGCTCTGCCCAGAATGTCTAGCACCGAAAGCCATGCTGAATTCATGTACTGTATAACCAATGTTATTTTAACTTTGTACTTTTGGTTAATTTATGTTATTTTACCCTGGAACTTATTTTTGTAGCGTGTCGCTTTGGTTAACCTTTCAACGAGAGCAGGCACACTGGAGTTACTGCAATTAATAATCAATGAAGTCTAAATTATGCATTAATATTCCAAAAGAATATTCAATTTTACATTATTACATTCATGCATTCAAATGTTTTGCATTGCTCTGGGGATACGATTTAGAAATGATAAATATTTAGATACATATTTATACATTTATTTATCCTATTGCAAATATAGTCGGTAACATTTTAATATGGATATTGTACTGCAATACCTTGGCATGCCTTGCACGTACTGGCGTAGTTGAGAATTCTTTGGGGACTCAACATAAAAGCTTCACATTTAGCGTTCTACCTGTTTTGCATTATACTCATGAAAGGATGAGAATTTGCCCAATGTAAGTGCACAATTAGAGAACATGATTGACGAAAGGATGTGTAACTACTTTACAACAAAAAGTGATTGAGGACGTGTGCGTGTGCGTGTGTGCGTGTGTGCGTGTGTGTGTGTGTGAGTGAGTGAGTGAGAGAGAGAGAGGGAGGGAGAAAGAGCGAGAGAGAGAGAGCGTGAGTGCAATTGGCTGTATGTGTTAGTATTTCCTGTGTGTGTGTGTGCGTGAGTGCGTGAGTGTGTGTGTGTGAGTGAGTGAGTGAGTGTGAGTGAGTGAGTGAGAGAGGAAGAGCGAGAGAGAGAGCGTGAGTGCAATTGGCTGTATGTGTTAGTATTTCCTGTGTGTGTGTGCGTGCGTGCGTGTGTGTGTGTGTGTGTGCGTGTGTGTGTGTGTGTGCATGCCTGTGTGTGTGTCTTCCATTTAACTGACTTTGAAGAAAATTGTCACAGTCCATGTTTGTCACATTTAATGAGCAGGGTCATCCATTTGAAATGATTTTAAAAGCCACGGTAACTTATTGTATTTGTAAACAAGCATCAAACTGAGCTCTACTGAGCGTACTGCCCTCTAATTAAAACCCTCTATGCTAATACACATTGTCAACCACTGTCAACGATCAATTACGATTGTGATTCCCCCCCCCCACCACCAACTTCTTGTTTTCATGAGGAATTTCATAATGTGATTCTATAGAGTGAAATGGATAGGCATTCTGTGATGATGGAATTCTTCTTTCACTTTATCACAAAATAACCGAACAGACACTCATCCACTGGCATGTGTAAATCCCATTCTCAAAGGTCTAGTAACAACAAAATATATTGTACTGTAACTAGACGCGTATCGGTGCAGCTCCTCCCCCGACCCAAATCACACTCTTTCATCCACTAAAGGTGATGTCATTAATGTTTGTTGAGACGTATGCAAATGTTGATGTTGTTTTTGTTCATTACAGTGGAACCATAGAGAACACACCATACACAACCCATATGTCTGTTGTGACCACAAAATGTCTGCTACGTATTAGATACATCACCCTGCCCCCAACCAAAATCACATTCTCTCATGCACTAACAATTGAGTGAGATGAACAAGCGCGCCACACGCACACACACACACACACACACACACACACAAGTCTAGGTGAACCATACAGGATACAGCATATGTTATTCCCAGTCATTGGTTCATTAGGTGCCAACCTAGTTACTCTCTGCCTGAATGGGAAGCTGAAATGCCACAGACAGCCCAGATGGAACCCTAGCAATCACACACACACACACACACACACACACACACACACACACACACACACACACACACACACACACACACACACACACACACACACATTGTCTGGACTTATTTGGTAATTACTATATGACTTTAGTTTATCTCCCTGTGATCTACATGGTTTTAGCTGCAGTAGTGGTAACACTATGTAGTAGGGGTTTGCTGAGGCCCAGCTAGCAGCCCGTGCCCCCCCACGTCATGCCTTGTGCTATTGTATCCATTATATGGACCCTGTTCAGCACCTGAGGTGCTGACTTGCTGCACCCTTGACAACTACTGTGATTATTATTATTATTTTACCATGGTTGTCATTTATGAACATTTGAACATCTTGGCCATGATCTGTTATAATCTCCACCCGGCACAGCCAGATGAGGACTGGCCACCCCTCATAGCCTGGTTCCTCTCTAGGTTTTTTCCTAGGTTTTGGCCTTTCTAGGGAGTTTTTCGCTTCTACTGTCACGTTTGTTGAATGGAGGAGACCAAGGCGCAGCGTGATTTGAATACATCTTCTTATTTAATGAAATGAAGAATACTTAAACAAACTTACAAAACAACAAAACGAACGTGACACTATATATGATAAGTGCAGACATAGGCAACTAACACATAGACAATAACCCACAAAATACCCAAGGAATATGGCTGCCTAAATATGGTTCCCGATAAGAGACAACGATAAACAGCTGCCTCTAATTGAGAACCGATCTAGGCAACCATAGACATACATAACACCTAGACAAGAAAACACCCATAAACATAGAAAAACCCCTAGACAGGACAAAAACACATACATAACCCATGTCACACCCTAACCTAACCAAAATAACAAAGAAAAAAAGAATACTATGGTCAGGGCGTGACATCTACACCTGCATTGCTTGCTGTTTGGGTTTTAGGCTGGGTTTCTTGCCAGCACTTTGAGATATCAGCTGATGTACGAAGGGCTATATAAATACATTTGATTTGATTTGATTTTCACTGATGGGCAAATGATCTGTCTTCTAGGTTGTGTGTGTGTGTGTGTATGTGTGTGTGTGTGTGTATGTGTGTGTGTGTGCGGGGTTTGTGTGTGTGTGTGTGTGTCTGTGTGTGCGTGTGTGTGCGTGTGTGTGTGTGTGTGTGTGAGCACGTTTGTCTGTGTGTTCGTTCTTCCACACAAACCTAATTATGATGAAAGATTGGAAATAAGGGGGCACATTTAATCTCTGCTCTTCCATTTGGTTTAATTGACGTTATTCCTCTCCTCCTCCTCCTCCTCCTCCTCCTCAGATAGATAGAGAGAGAGAGAGAGAGATTGAATGAAGAGAGTAGAGTGAAAGAGAGAGAGAGACTGACTTTTTGTCTTTCTTTCATGAAGCGTTCTCATTTCATTAAAACCTCACCACTCCCCCCTTAAAACAAAAAAAACAATACCGCAGTACTGCATACGACACTCACCATGCCCTCTACACCGCCATCCAACACCACACATCACAATAACCAAAAATCTCACCACTTCTACAACCGTATATCCAACTCATCTTCCCCAGCTATACAGACAGCCCCCCCCGACACAACATATCTGCTGAAACATCTTCCCCAGCTATACAGACAGCCCCCCGACACAACATATCTGCTGAAACATCTTCCCCAGCTATACAGACAGCCCCCCCCAACACAACATATCTGCTGAAACATCTTCCCGGTTATACAGACAGCCCCCCCCCAGACACAACATATCTGCTGAAACACAACATATCTGCTGAAACATCTTCCCCGGCTATACAGACAGCCCCCCCGACACAACATATCTGCTGAAACATCTCCACACTTTTTATCATTTAATAGGACTCAAATTCCACCCTAATGCACACAGAGACCATCCCATCAAATAATAGTAAAGGGTTTGTTATACCCTCACCTTTGACCCTGTTCTTCCTTGTCCAAATAGTCAACTTTACCTGAGCAAACAGAAAATTCAACAACACACATTTGCCCTTCTCCTTATTTGAATACCTGTACCCCATTATAAACATCCCGACAGTAAAACCCACCCCCAACCTCTCACAGTTTCACTCATAACACAGAAAGGACACCCCTGTCCGAGTCCCGGTTCAACCCGTGCCAACCAGCTGTTAGTGGCCAGGTCCCCTGATCTCTTTGGCACTGGGGGCTTATGGAGCCCCCCTTCTAAATCCCACCATACTCTCCGCCCCACATACCCCCTGCCACTGATGTGCCTTCACTCCTGTTCCAAATGTTCCTCACCTTAATGCAGAGGTTGTAGAGGGCTTAGAGTAGAAAAATCTAACAAGTCCTCCAAACCCCCTTGCCAGTCCCCAGTCTCTGCCGTCACCTGCAGTAGCGGAAAAGTTGGTGGCCCCTCCCCATTTGGCCGCTCAAACACCCCCTTACCGGCTCAGACAGTGTCTCCTGGACCTCCTCCAGGAATCTCTCCAGCAGCCTAAGAGAAGTAATTCCTGTTTGTTGGGCCAGGACTTATGAGGTTTTCCACCCCTCCTCTCCCAGCAGTCGCAGGTCACCCAGCCTTTGTAAACCCGCTGCCATCAGTTGCCTCTGCAGGGTGGCCGACTCAACCGATCTCAAAGGGATGGATGGGTTGTGGAAGATAGGCTCCTCCCATACCCACAGCCCAGGCTCCACACCCCCTTCTTGTGTGGGCCTTAGCAGCTGCCAGGCCCTCAGCACTGCAGAGTAAGAGAGAGAGAGAGAGAGAGAGAGAGAGAGAGAGAGAGAGAGAGAGAGAGAGAGAGAGAGAGAGAGAGAGAGAGAGAGAGAGAGAGAGAGAGAGAGAGAGAGAGAGAGAGAGAGAGAGAGAGAGAGAGAGAGAGAGAGAGAGAGAGAGAGAGAGAGAGAGAGAGAGAGAGAGAGAGAGACTGGTTGTTCAGAAACTGGTTGTTTTTCTCTGGTTCTGAGGGATCACCAGGGTTAGGGACAATTTAGAGAAATATTAGTATTTTGGCGGCACGCACAACACATCACGCTCTCTCTCCGTCTGTCTCTAACACATTCGCACACAGAGAGGGAGATACACACACAAACACACGCTTAGCTAGTCGCACTAAAAGTGTACTTATATAATGAATAGGAAGAAGACAAAGTAAAAAGAAAAGAAGAAAAGAGAATGATTGTTTGCTCTTAATCATTGTTTATCTCACTCTTAACAACTTAGTAGTTAGTAGTTTCTGTATTTTTGACTGTGCTATTATTTCTTTTTGCGACATGAATTCGCTATCAGTTAGCATGTGGAACATTCAGGGCCTAAACTCGTCAACCTTTGGACTGAAGAGTTAAAAAAATGTATAATCTATAAGATGATGATGTCATCATTCTACAGGAGACATGGTGTAAAGGCAGACATTGTCACACACTGTCCCACAGGCTACAGAGAGGTAATCATGCGGTCATTGATATTCCCCACCATGAGGAGTGATGTGTCATTTCCAGGCCCTGGGAAATGTGTGAATCTGTGGGGACAAAAATGCACATACAGGAACACTACCTGATCTAATGGCCACATGAGGGGACAGCTTTGATACAGGCCATACTGTTTCCAGCTGTCTTAATCTCCCCCATTAAAACAACAGCGACAGCACCATCGACAAAATTAGAAGGGGTCTGTCGAAGCTCTGTCGCAGCCTGGGTCTTTACTTTGTCTGCGGTAGGTTATGGGGGAATTTCACCTACTGCTCAACTCTTAGCCACAGCACAGTAGACTATATGACTATGCAATTACTATTTGACCCTTACTCTCTCACTGTCTGTCTGATCACAGCCACATGACCTTGTTTCTGAAAGAATCTGACATGGAAACAACCACACATTCACAGCCCAGTAAGCTGTACAACATCAGAAATTCATACAGATGGGCCCAAAACAGCACAGAGGAATAACTGCAAGCAACCAGTAATAAACAAATCCAAACACTCTTAGATACCTTTCTGGAAACCACATCCACTCCACAGTAAAGAAGGCATCATTTTAGCAGTGAAAAGACATCAATATGTTCAGGCAAACAGAAAAAGAAGCACAACTTAAATTGACAAAAAAGAATTGTGTTTGATATAGAGGAAAACAATTAGAAACATATCAAACCAACAAAGACCCAAATAATGGTGAATTATTCCTTAATTACTGTGAGAATTTAAAACTCTATAAGCATACATTTGGTTGTTATTCTCTGGTTCTGAGGGATCACCAGGGTTAGGGACAATTTTGAGAAATATTAGTATTTCGACGGCAGACAACACATCACGCTCTCTCTCCGTCTGTCTCTCACACATATGCACACACACACTCAATCCACCCCACCGACACACACACACACACACATAGACAGAGAAACACAGATGTAGACACACACCCATTCACACACACAACGAGAGAGAGAGCAAGAGAGAGAGACTTACGGGAGCACGCAAAACAACAGAATTAATGCGGAGGCATGGAAATTGAAAAGGCCGAACGGTGGTGTAGCCAAGCTCAGTGGAAGTGCTGATTGAAGTTTCAGACAGGGCTAGCAGCCTACTGCCATCCTGAATGAATCAAACCTGGTGTGTGTGTGTACTTGCAGGTGTGTGTCACAGTGTGTGCGCGTGCGTGTTTGTGAGCCTGTTTGTCATAGTGTGTATGTGGGCTTGCAGGTGTGTGCTTGAAGGTGTGTGTGTGTGTTTTTGTTCCTGTGTGTGTGCATGTGCATGTGTATTTCTGTGCGTGTGTGTTTGCACGTCCTGCCATCTTGAATGAATCAACCCTCGTCCGCATCACTTTCCTGCCTGTCACTGTATCCTAATGAAAATATTTTTGGAAAAAGAACCAAAGTGGAGGTGACCGGAAGGAAAACCAGGGAGAATTTAAAGCATGTATCCATGAAGGACTGAATGTTTATGGTATACTGTCTATATCTTGGAAAATACATGAATACGCTGACAGATGTTGATGGATGATTTGTGTTGCTTTACGTGACATTGATTTATTTGGTTAGATTTAGCCCCTCTATGGTTGTGACTTGTGATTGACAGAGAGATGGATCTCACCAGCATGCCAATAAGACATAAATAAAAACAACAAATCAACAAAAAAATCTAAGATGGAGTAGCAGTCAGACGTCTTTGTCTTCGCCTTGTAGTGACCCGTGTATATATCTTTTTATATATTTTTTCTTTGCATCTATATATTTTTATATTTTTCTTAACCTAAACTTCAACACACTCTCCTGTTTTCCGCCTCACCCAATGTGGTATGGATCTGCTATTTTCTTTACTTCAGAACCAGAACCCCCAACAGAAGCTAACCAGCTAACTAGCTACTAGCTAGTAGTCAGCTAGCCACTGCTAGCGGTCATCAGCTAACTTTTAGCCCAGACAACTCTTGCCAGTCTGCACAGCGTGATTCAAACCAGAGCATATCAAATGGATTCCTACCGCAAGCTCTGAACCTAGGTGTCATCTCAGATAGCTAGCTGCTATCCGAGTGGCCAATCCTGGCTAACGTCTCGGTCCCGAAGCAAGCACCTATTAGCCTGGAGCTAATGTCCTGGCTAGCTGAATAGGTCCGTCAGCCACTCCTTGAGCTACAATAACCTATTTTGCCAATTGGCCTGGGCCCCTTTGACTGCCAATACGGAGCCCCGCTGATCCATCACGACTGGACGACTGACGTAATCTGCCCGAGTGGGTTTTTCAGCTGGCTCCTTCGTCACGACATCCCCTGTATGCCCATCTGCTAGCCTGCTAGCCGTGGCCCGCTAGCTGTCTAGAGCATATCGGACTGTTAGCTGAAGAGGCCCATCGGCCAATTTCTTGTGCCACCATACCTATTTTGACAATTGGCCTGGACCCTTTAAATACACGGAGCCCTGCTGATCCATCACGACTGGTCTGCCGACGTAACAGCACGAGGGGCTACAACAGACTTCTTCTGTTGCGACGTCCCTCTAAGGCCCTTCTGCTAGCTTGATAGCCCCGGTCCGCTAACTGTCTGATTGCCATGTCTCCAGCCTACCTAGCTACTCACTGGACTCCTATGACCACTCGGCTATGCATGCCTCTCCCTAATGTCAATATGCCTTGTCCATTGCTGTTTTGGTTAGTGATTATTGCCTTATTTCACTGTAGAGCCTCTAGCCCTGCTCAATACGCCTTAGTTCCACCTCCCACACATGCGGTGACCTCACCTGGTTTAAATGATGTTTCTAGAGACAATATCTCTCTCATCGTCATGCAATGCATAGGTTTACCTCCACTGTATTCACATCCTACCATACCTGTGTCTGTACAATATGCCTTGAATATATTCTACCGTGCCCAGAAACCTGCTCCTTTTACTCTCTTTTCCAAACGTACTAGACAACCAGTTCTTATAGCCTTTAGCCATACCCTTATCATACTCCTCCTCTGTTCCTCTAGTGATGTAGAGTTTAATCCAGGCCCTGCAGTGACTAGCTCCACTCCCGTTCCCCAGGCGCTATCATTTGTTGACTTCTGTAACTGTAAAAGCCTTGGTTTCATGCATGTTAACATTAGAAGCCTCCTCACTAAGTTTGTTTTATTCACTGCTTTAGCACACTCTGCCAATCCGGATGTCCTAGCCATGTCTGAATCCTGGCTTAGGAAGACCACCAAAAACCCAGAAATGTCCATCCCTAACTATAACAATTTCCGACAAGATAGAACTGCCAAAGGGGGCTGAGTTGCAATCTACTGCAGACATAGCCTGCAGAGTTCTGTCTGACTATTCAGATCTGAGCGCAAACAATTTGAGCCTCTACTCCAGAAACACGTCTCTCACTGTTGTCGCTTGCTATAGACCACCTTCTGCCCCCAGCTGTGCCCTGGACACCATATGTGAATTGATTGCCCCCCATCTATCTTCAGAGCTCGTGCTGTTAGGTGACCTAAACTGGTACATGCTTAACACCCCAGCCATCCTACAATCTAAGCTTGATGACCTCAATTTCACACAAATGATCAATGCACCTACCAGGTACAACCCCAAATCCGTAAACACGGGCACCCTCATAGATATCATCCTAACCAACCTGCCCTCCAAATACACCTCTGTTGTCTTCAACCAGGATCTCAGCGATCACTGCCTTATTGTCTGCGTCCGTAATGGGTCTGGGGTCAAACGACCACCCCTCATCACTGTCAAACGCTCCCTAAAAAACTTCAGCGAGCAGGCATTTCTAATCGACCTGGCCCAGGTATCCTGGAAGGATATTGACCTCATTCCATCAGTAGAGGATGCCAGATTGTTATTTAAAAGTGCTTTCCTCACTATCTCAAATAAGCATGCTTCATTCTAAAAATTCAGAACCAGGAACAGATATAGCCCTTGGTTCACACCAGACCTGACTGCCCTTGACCAGCACAAAAAACATCCTGTGGTGTATTGCGTTAGCATCGAATAGCCCCCACGATATGCAACTTTTCAAGGAAGTTAGGAACCAATATAGACAGACAGTTAGGAAAGCAAAGGCTAGCATTTTCAAACAGAAATTTGCATCCTATAGCACAAACTCCAAAAAGTTCTGGGGCACTGTAAAGTCCATGAAGAGTAAGATCACCCCCTCCCAGCTGCCCACTGCACTGAGGCTAGGAAACACTGTCACCACTGATAAATCCACGATAGTTGAGAATTTAATAAGCATTTTTCTACTGCTGGCCACGCTTTCCATCTGGCTACCCCTACCCCGGTCAACAGCACTGCACCCCCCACAGCAACTTGCCCAAGCCTCCCCCATTTCTCATTCACCCATATCCAGATAGCTGATGTTCTGAAAGAGCTGCAAAATCTGGACACCTACAAATCAGCAGGGCTAGACAATCTGGACCATCTCTTTCTAAAACTATCCACCGAAATTGTTGCAAAACCTATTACTAGCCTGTTCAACCTGTCTTTCGTATTGTCTGAGATCCCCAAAGATTGGAAAGCTGCCGCGGTCATCCCCCTCTTCAAAGGGGGAGACACACAAGACCCAAACTGCTATAGACCTATATCTATTCTACCCTGCCTTTCTAAGGTCTTTGAAAGCCAAGTTAACAAACAGATCACCGACTATTTCGAATCCCACCGTACCTTCTCCGCTATGCAATCTGGTTTCTGAGCTGGTCATGGGTGCACTTCAGCCACACTCAAGGTCCTAAACGATATCATAACCGCCATCAATAAGAGACAATTCTGTGCAGCTGTATTCATTGACCTGGCCAAGGCTTTTGACACTGTCAAAAACTGGCTCTTGCTGCTGGTGATTCTCTGATCCACCCCTACGCAGACAACACCATTTTGTATACTTCTGGCCCTTCTTTGGACACTGTGTTAACTAACCTCCAGATGAACTTCAATGCCATACAACTCTCCTTCCGTGGCCTCCAACTGCTCTTAAATGCAAGTAAAACTAAATGCATGCTCTTCTACCTGATGCCCCCTCCTGACTGAGTGTCATCTGATTGGATCCCACTAAATTCCACACAGAAGGCCAGGACCAATTCCTCAATATTCTTTTCCCGATCCCTTTCATGCTATCTCCTTGCCTCGTCAGAACATTGAAGGAGAAGATCCATGGTTTCTAGACATTTGTCCAAGGTAGCTAGATAGTCATAGGCCGACACTGACTGATGGAGATTTCAAGCCACACAGGTTCATAGTGATACCTTCCATGTGTAAATTCCAGCAAGCACAACACACATGGCTGTTTGAGGTAGCCTACATAAAGACATCATACCTAGAGAAATCCCTCACTGTGAATCATTGGCTAATAGCTGTTTCCTCATGCACATAACACTCTCGGTATGGGTAATGACCTATGATTTATCAAAATTTGTCTCTCTCCCCTATGTACGGATTGGAGTGGAAATGTCTGGCACCGGTACACATTACATGCGAGATTAGACATCTTTTTCTTGCCAGTCAATTGGTTAGCATATGGCGAGCTGACGTTTGTCTATATATCTTTTTGGATTGTGAACATATCGCGACTCGTGGATTCACAGACTCGCAGACTACCATCCTGAATGGTAATGTTGAGACTTAAAGGGAATTGATTCGGCCGTCTTGATGCGCAACCCCAATTCCATCCATTATCGCTGTTGCCGGGATGAAGAAAGAGAACAGTTAGACATCGTTACCACCAAAACAAGTTCTCAGCCGCTCTCCATCGTCGAATCTGGACAAGCCCTATTTCCCCTCAACTCAACACTTGTTCTGCATTTTAATTCTGTCATCATTGCTTCATTGTAGGCTATGCTCAGGGTTAGTTTCTGAGAGGCTTTTCAGTTGTCCAAAAACCACACAAGCCCTTAAAAAAAGCAGGGGAAAAAAGGGTTTGAATTAGAATCATCCAAGCCGTTGTGTGAATAAGACAGCAGATACTGAGCTTTAACGTTGTTTATTTAGTGGCTGAATGATTCAGGAAACAGGACAAAAGGCCCAAAATATCTCTCTCAACTTGCATTTGTATTCACTTTCTTCATTTCAAAACTTGTTCAGTAGCGCTTCTGCGGCTCACAAAATGTTACCACAGCAGCTAGGTCACCGTGGTACCAATCAGTATTCAGATTTGCTAGGGTATTGTGGATGGAGGATTGGTGCATGCCTTTGCCTCTGATTCTAAAGGTTGCATGTTCAAATCTAGTGATATAAAGTTGTTTTCTATATTTTTGTTTTCTGCCTATCCCAAACCTTAACCCTTATCTTAACCATTCGGAGATAATGCCTAACCTTAAACATTCAGAGTTAATGCCTAAACACTTAACCCTAACCTTAAAGCCTTTAAGCTGTTAATTCAATTTTTTTGCTTGAGGCAGAAGTCCAGCAAACTCTCACAGTCTTAAGTCAGAATTAGACGTTCATCCATGTTTCTCAAACTTCAAATTTCTAAAGTTTTTCCAAATGTCACATTTTGAACTTTTCAATGTTATGTTTAGGCATTCACTTTTTAATTAAACCTTATTATTGAATTAGAACAGAGAAACATTGGAAACATTTATAAATCCTTAATTAAAACACATAAATGGATTTGAAGTCTGCCCTAGTTGTTATGACATGTGTGAGTATAGTATACAGTGCACTCGGAAAGTATTCAGACCCTTTATTATTACAGTTAATATTACATTTACATAAGTATTCAGACCCTTTACTCAGTACTTTATTGAAGCACATTTGGCAGCGATTACAGCCTCAAGTCTTCTTGGGTATGACGCTACAAGCTTGGCACACCTGTATATGGGGAGTTTCTCCCATTCTTCTCTGCAGATCCTCTCAGGCTCTGTCAGGTTGGATGGGGAGCGTCGTTGCACAGCTATTTTCAGGTATCTCCAGAGATGTTCGATCGGGTTCACTCAAAGACATTCAGAGACTTGTCCCGAAACCACTCCTGCGTTGTCTTGGCTGTGTGCTTAGGGTCGTTGTCCTGTTGGAAGGTGAACCTTGGAACCAGTCTAAGGTCCTGAGCGCTCTGGAGCAGGTTTACATCAAGGATGTCTGTACTTTGCTACGTTCATCTTTCCCTCAATCCTGACTAGCCTAAAAGTCCATGTCGCTGAGAAACATCCTCACAGCATGATGCTGCCACTACCATGCTTCACCGTAGGGATGGTGCCAGGTTTCCTCCAGATGTGACACTTGGCATTCAGGCCAAAGAGTTAAATCTTGGGTTCATTAGACCAGAGAATCTTGTTTGTCAAGGTCTGAGAGCTTTTAGGTGCCTTTGTCATGTGCTTTTTACTGAGGAGTGGCTTCTATCTGGTCACTCTAGCATAAAGGCCTAATTGGTGGAGTGCTGCAGAGATGGTTGTTCTTCTGGAAGGTTCTCCCATCTCCACAGAGGAACGCTCAAATCAAATCAAATCAAATTTTATTTGTCACATACACATGGTTAGCAGATGTTAATGCGAGTGTAGCGAAATGCTTGTGCTTCTAGTTCCGACAATGCAGTAATAACGAACAAGTAATCTAACTAACAATTCCAAAAAAACTACTGTCTTATAACACAGTGTAAGGGGATAAAGAATATGTACATAAGGATATATGAATGAGTGATGGTACAGAGCAGCATAGGCAAGATACAGTAGATGATATCGAGTACAGTATATACATATGAGATAAGTATGTAAACCAAGTGGCATAGTTAAAGTGGCTAGTGATACATGTATTACATAAGGATGCAGTCGATGATATAGAGTACAGTATCAACGTATGCATATGAGATGAATAATGTAGGGTAAGTAACATTATATAAGGTAGCATTGTTTAAAGTGGCTAGTGATATATTTACATCATTTCCCATCAATTCCCATGATTAAAGTGGCTGGAGTAGAGTCAGTGTCATTGACAGTGTGTTGGCAGTAGCCACTCAATGTTAGTGTTGGCTGTTTAACAGTCTGATGGCCTTGAGATAGAAGCTGTTTTTCAGTCTCTCGGTCCCAGCTTTGATGCACCTGTACTGACCTCGCCTTCTGGATGACAGCGGGGTGAACAGGCAGTGGCTTGGGTGGTTGATGTCCTTGATGATCTTTATGGCCTTCCTGTAGCATCGGGTGGTGTAGGTGTCCTGGAGGGCAGGTAGTTTGCCCCCGGTGATGCGTTGTGCAGACCTCACTACCCTCTGGAGAGCCTTACGGTTGAGGGCGGTGCAGTTGCCATACCAGGCGGTGATACAGCCCGCCAGGATGCTCTCGATTATGCATCTGTAGAAGTTTGTGAGTGCTTTTGGTGACAAGCCGAATTTCTTCAGCCTCCTGAGGTTGAAGAGGCGCTGCTGCGCCTTCCTCACGATGCTGTCTGTGTGAGTGGACCAATTCAGTTTGTCTGTGATGTGTATGCCGAGGAACTTAAAACTTGCTACCCTCTCCACTACTGTTCCATCGATGTGGATGGGGGTGTTCCCTCTGCTGTTTCCTGAAGTCCACAATCATCTCCTTAGTTTTGTTGACGTTGAGTGTGAGGTTATTTTCCTGACACCACACTCCGAGGGCCCTCACCTCCTCCCTGTAGGCCGTCTCGTCGTTGTTGGTAATCAAGCCTACCACTGTTGTGTCGTCCGCAAACTTGATGATTGAGTTGGAGGCGTGCATGGCCACGCAGTCGTGGGTGAACAGGGAGTACAGGAGAGGGCTCAGAACGCACCCTTGTGGGGCCCCAGTGTTGAGGATCAGCGGGGAGGAGATGTTGTTGCCTACCCTCACCACCTGGGGGCGGCCCGTCAGGAAGTCCAGTACCCAGTTGCACAGGGCGGGGTCGAGACCCAGGGTCTCGAGCTTGATGACGAGCTTGGAGGGTACTATGGTGTTGAATGCCGAGCTGTAGTCGATGAACAGCATTCTCACATAGGTATTCCTCTTGTCCAGATGGGTTAGGGCAGTGTGCAGTGTGGTTGAGATTGCATCGTCTGTGGACCTATTTGGGCGGTAAGCAAATTGGAGTGGGTCAAGGGTGTCAGGTAGGGTGGAGGTGATGTGGTCCTTGACTAGTCTCTCAAAGCACTTCATGATGACGGATGTGAGTGCTACGGGGCGGTAGTCGTTTAGCTCAGTTACCTTAGCTTTCTTGGGAACAGGAACAATGGTGGCCCTCTTGAAGCATGTGGGAACAGCAGACTGGTATAGGGATTGATTGAATATGTCCGTAAACACACCGGCCAGCTGGTCTGCGCATGCTCTGAGGGCGCGGCTGGGGATGCCGTCTGGGCCTGCAGCCTTGCGAGGGTTAACACGTTTAAATGTCTTACTCACTTCGGCTGCAGTGAAGGAGAGACCGCATGTTTCCGTTGCAGGCCGTGTCAGTGGCACTGTATTGTCCTCAAAGCGGGCAAAAAAGTTATTTAGTCTGCCTGGGAGCAAGACATCCTGGTCCGTGACTGGGCTGGGTTTCTTCCTGTAGTCTGTGATTGACTGTAGACCCTGCCACATGCCTCTTGTGTCTGAGCCGTTGAATTGAGATTCTACTTTGTCTCTGTACTGGCGCTTAGCTTGTTTGATAGCCTTGCGGAGGGAATAGCTGCACTGTTTGTATTCAGTCATGTTACCAGACACCTTGCCCTGATTAAAAGCAGTGGTTCGTGCCTTCAGTTTCACACGAATGCTGCCATCAATCCACGGTTTCTGGTTAGGGAATGTTTTAATCGTTGCTATGGGAACAACATCTTCAACGCACGTTCTAATGAACTCGCACACCGAATCAGCGTATTCGTCAATGTTGTTGTCTGACGCAATACGAAACATCTCCCAGTCCACGTGATGGAAGCAGTCTTGGAGTGTGGAGTCAGCTTGGTCTGACCAGCGTTGGACAGACCTCAGCGTGGGAGCTTCTTGTTTTAGTTTCTGTCTGTAGGCAGGGATCAACAAAATGGAGTCGTGGTCAGCTTTTCCGAAAGGGGGCGGGGCAGGGCCTTATATGCGTCGCGGAAGTTAGAGTAACAATGATCCAGGGTCTTTCCACCCCTGGTTGCGCAATCGATATGCTGATAAAATTTAGGGAGTCTTGTTTTCAGATTAGCCTTGTTAAAATCCCCAGCTACAATGAATGCAGCCTCCGGATAAATCGTTTCCAGTTTGCAGAGAGTTAAATAAAGTTAGTTCAGAGCCATCGATGTGTCTGCTTGGGGGGATATATACGGCTGTGATTATAATCGAAGAGAATTCTCTTGGTAGATAATGCGGTCTACATTTGATTGTGAGGAATTCTAAATCAGGTGAACAGAAGGATTTGAGTTCCTGTATGTTTCTTTCATCACACCATGTCACGTTAGTCATAAGGCATACGCCCCCGCCCGTCTTCTTACCAGAAAGATGTTTGTTTCTGTCGGCGCGATGCGTGGAGAAACCCGCTGGCTGCACCGCTTCGGATTGCGTCTCTCCAGTTAGCCATGTTTCCGTGAAGCAGAGAACGTTACAGTCTCTGATGTCCCTCTGGAATGCTACCCTTGCTCGGATTTCATCAACCTTGTTGTCAAGAGACTGGACATTGGCAAGAAGAATGCTAGGGAGTGGTGCACGATGTGCCCGTCTCCGGAGTCTGACCAGAAGACCGCTTCGTTTCCCTCTTTTTCTGAGTCGTTTTTTTTTTTTTGGTCGCTGCATGTGATCCACTCGGTTACACTGGTTGTAAGGCAGAACACAGGATCCGCATCGCGAAAAACATATTCTTGGTCGTACTGATGGTGAGTTGACGCTGATCTTATATTCAGTAGTTCTTCTCGGCTGTATGTAATGAAACCTAAGATGACCTGGGGTACTAGTGTAAGAAATAACACGTAAAAAAACAAAAAACTGCATAGTTTCCTAGGAACGCGAAGCGAGGCGGCCATCTCTGTCGGCGCCGGAACTCTGGAGCTCGGTCAGAGTGACCATCAGGTTCTTGGTCACCTCCCTCACCAAGGTCTTTCTCCCCTGATTAATCAGTTTGTCCTGGACGCCAGCTCTAGGAAGAGTCTTGATGGTTCCAAACTTCTTCCATTTAAAAATGATGGAGGCCACTCTTTTCTTGGGGACCTTCAATGCTCCCCAGATCTGTGCCTCGACACAATCCTGTCGCGTAGCTCTACGGACAATTCCTTTGAACTCATGGCTTGGTTTTTGCTCTGACATGCACTGTCAACTGTGGGACCTTATATAGACAGGTGTGTGCCTTTCCAAATCATGTCCAATTAATCGAATTCACCCTAGGTGGACTCCAATCAAGTTGTAGAAACATCTCAAGGATGATCAAAGGAAAAATGATGTACCTGAGCTCAATTTCAAGTCTCATAGCAAAGGGTCTGAATACTTATATAAATAAGGTATTTCTGTTATATATTTTAAATACATTTGCAACAAATTCTTAAAATCTGTTTTTGCTTTGTCATTATGGACTATTGTATGTAGATTGATGAGGGAAAAGGCTGTAATGTAACAACATTTGCAAAAAGCCAAGGGGTCTGAATACTTTCCGAATGCACTGTATGCTATTATGTGGGTTGTGTGATAAGTAAGAGGTTTAACACAAGCTGAGAGAGCTTGTGTGTGTGTATGTATGTGTAAGTGTGTGTATGTGTGTGTGTTGTGGTCTATGTTTCTGTTGGTGTGTGTTGTCCGTAAATCTGTGTGGGTGTGCGGTCTTAAAAAACATGAATCTCTTGTTCCAGTACATTTACTTTCACAGTTCTCTCTCTCAGGGACATTAACTTTCTTTTATGTTCAGGCCCAGCTGCTGAAGGGTTATGGGGAGGTTGTAGAGGGGTTGTTGAGGGGTTACTGGGAGGTTGTAGAGGGTTTACTGGGAGGTTGTTGAGGGGTTATGGGAGGTTGTTGAGGGGTTACTGGGAGGTTGTTGAGGGGTTACTGGGAGGTTGTTGAGGGGTTACTGGGAGGTTGAATTCCTCTCTGGCGGTAGCATTAACACTTTTAAACGACTTTCATCTGGGAACGACCTCAGACAACTAGGTGTTGATCCAGAGGATTCACTCTTTACAGAGAAGCGAGGAACCCAGGAGCGATGTCGTGTGTGTGTATTTGTTTGTGTGTGTGCTTATGTGTGTGTGTGTGTGTGTGTGTCTCTCACTCGGTGTGTGTGTGTGTGTGTGTGTGTGTGTGTGCACGGTGGAAAAAGAGAGGCTTTTGTTAGAGCTAAACACACTTCTTCTTCAATCCAAATGAGTTTGTTTTATCCCATTGGCTATCCCCAACACTGAGCGTTCCCACCAGGGATAGGTTGTAAACTACTCCAGAGCACCGGGTCACTAAGAAATCAATGGCAACCCAGGAGAATGTGTTCTCTGTTTTATGCCTCTCAGAACGACACAGGTTCGTCTCTGTTTTCCAGCGCTCACCAGCGTTTTTATGTTTGTGCGAGGCTACCGGTGTTATGGGCGATAATGCTTTTCATTTATGAAGATTGCAGAAGCAAAGAAGACTCTTAGGGGTCTTGCGTTTTGGCATGACATCTACAGTAGCTACAATACCAGAGAGAGGAAGAAAGGCCAGATTCATGTCTGCAGGCTTCTTCAGATGTGCTTTGGTTCTCTATCTGTTATATAAGGAGAAAGGAAAGTGTTTGGGTCTTACAAGAATAGTTACTCTACTTGCTTACGAGAAAAATCTTGCAATTTCTTACGCCTTTCATATTGAACCCCTTTTTTTGAAGTAGAAATATTTTACAAAGCAAAACTGGTACGTAACGTACTGCGCAGTAGCATTGCTTTACCGTCAACTTGCAACCTATTGCGTCAATGCCCATTTCCACATTGGAGAGATCAAGTTAATATTTTTCACTCTCACTACTATATTAAAACATTTGTCAGGTTCCATCTACTGTTCTGCGGTGTAGTGTTTGATGTAGGGTGTACTCGAATAGACAGAGCAAAGCAACCTTCCATATAAGACATGCCTCAGTAATTTAATCATCCAGTGTTCGGTGTGCTTTATGATTGTGTGTGTGTGTGTGTGTGTGTGTGTGTGTGTGTGTGTGTGTGTGTGTGTGTGTGTGTGTGTGTGTGTGTGTGTGTGTGTGTGTGTGTGCTTCTGTGTCTATGTGAGATTGGAAAACACAGACAAGTCATTTCCTTGACACAGCTCAAACATGATAGGGCCACAATATTTGCCTGCAAAGCCCAATAGTCTGGTATTATTTTAGAGAAGAGAGGATGAGAGGGGGCATGTGAGAGCTTGTGTAGGTAAACAGTATAAGTAGCATATGGACTGTTGTTGGCGTGTAATAGGATAGGTACACAATAGACTCTTATTTTACTAACTAGCCCCTTGGGAAAATTATGGGGGGAAAAAATCATAGAAACGGAATGAGATTCGCTGCCTCATCTTGCTGTCAACGAGCCGTCTGAAATAACTCAAATCGGTGAGAGATCGCGGTCGTTATGTTCTTGGATCTCTCCAACATGCATTACGTCTCTTCACCTTAGCTATTCTGAACATGATGTTTATCAAATATTTCAACCCTAGAGTGGTTATAGAGAGATCGTTGTGCATTCATTGTATACTGCTTCTTACGACCGCTGGTCATCTATGAACATTTGAACATCTTGGCCATGTTCTGTTATAATCTCCACCCGGCACCGCCAGAAGAGGACTGGCCACCCCTCATAGCCTGGTTCCTCTCTAGGCTTCTTCCTAGGTTTTGGCCTTTCTAGGGAGTTTTTCCTAGCCACCGTGCTGCTGCACCTGCATTGCTTGCTGTTTGTGGTTTTAGGCTGGGTTTCTGTACAGCACGTTGAGATATCAGCTGATGCACGAAGGGCTATATATAAATACATTTGATTTGAATGGAGATGGTTCAGCTACAGTACAATGGAAGTAAGTATCTTTACAGTGCTTTGACCATTTCTCCCTACAACGCGATTGCCTCTCTCATTGTCTCGACTGTCATTAGAGAAGCAGGAGTGTGTGTCTGTCCGTTAGTGTGTGTGTGTGTGTGTATGCGTGCATGACAGGCCCATGATGTTTGTGTGTGCGTCCCCGTCACTGTCACAGTGTGTTTTCTACAAGCATGTCTTACTCATCCAGTTAAACGGTCGCTGCGCTTTTCAAGCCTCCTCAGCAAACAGCATCATTTGCTGTGGATAGCACTAAAATATGTCTATGACCTGCAGAAAGAACATAGCTTTGTATGGAGGAGACAAGCACACACTGCAACTGAAGAGACACACCCTTTTACAATACAAAGGCTGCACGACCTTCAAAATAACTCCCATGTGTCAACACTGTGCACTAATTATGAGGTTATTGACATGGAACGGTGGTTGAGGAAGGTTGAAGATCAGGAATGTGAGCGTATGTGTGTGTGTGTGTGTGTCTTTATGCAAACATATCACCTTATTCTTTTGATCACAAAGTAGATGAGTAGCGTTTGATGATTACCTTATCAATTATTGAAAAGATGGAGTTCGGAAACGATGGGATAATATAGATAGAGTGAATATTACCCACGATCCTTCAGTGTTTTGCCATGTCAGGGTGCAGCGGGTGCACGGCTTGCTTTATTGTTATAAATATACACTTTGACATTGTGTTCATCTGTCTGTGTCTGGCGTAATGCAATAGACTGGGAAAGACTGAAAGCACCGACGTTCTGACTAAAGAGCCTCGGCACTGAAATATTTCATCAGGGGTCCCTGTTCTTTTTGCTTGCTGGTATCGTATAAGAATCTTAGAAAGCTTTTCAATAAGGGGAAGTTGTTGCATTGTTTTGCTTCTCAGTCTTCATAACCACCAGTTGTCAATCAGAACTTTGCATTCATCACTCTCTTCTCCGGCTGCCTGCCTGCCTGCCTGCCTGCCTGCCTGCCTGCCTGCCTGCCTGCCTGCCTGTCTTGAAAAGGGCTGTCGTCGGTTGCGTGAATTTTAGTGAGTTTTAATGGTATGTGTTGGGTTAGCTCTGCGTGTGATTGCTCTCTCTCTCTTCTCCCTCTCTAATCTCTCTCTCTCTCGGAAACTGCCAGAACACTCTGTTTTTCCTCCATCCCTCCATCACCCCACTCCCTTTTTATTTTTTTTACTGGGCTTATGTCTCATGTAATGTCATTAGTGCAGTACAGTAAAACCTGGTTGCTCTTTGTTCACATGTTGGAATCGAGCCAGGTGATGTGGTATAGCAGTGTAGTAGAGCCATACCAGTACCAGTACAGCACTATTACGGCTGCATGTGTTGAAACCTAATTGCTCAAAAGGGGGTGAGGGGATGGGGGAATTAGGGGTGTTGGTAATGGATTTGGAGGTGACAGGTACTATTACTGCAGCACTAAGGGGGCTATTTTGTTCCAGATTGGCTTTAGATTGGAGTAATATCTATAACTCTTCTCTCTCTCTCTCTCTCTCTCTCTCTCTCTCTCTCTCTCTCTCTCTGTCTCTCTCTCTCTCTGTCTCTCTCTCTCTCTCTCTGTCTCTCTCTCTCTGTCTCTCTCTGTCTCTCTCTGTCTGTCTCTCTGTCTCTGTCTCTCTCTTATATATATTTATATATGCTTATTAGCCGACTGTCAAAGTGCTATGGAGACAAGACACTTCCTCCATATGCATCTGTTGCTGCTGTAATGTTGCCCTGTAGATGGTGCTAGACCACCATCAGGCCAGAATAATGCAGTGTTTGTGTTTGTGTTTGTGTTTGTGTGTGTGTGTGTGTGTGTGTGTGTGTGTGTGTGTGTGTGTGTGTGTGTGTGTGTGTGTGTGTGTGTGTGTGTATGTAGGTAGGTAGGTAGGTAGGTAGGTAGGTAGGTAGGTAGGTAGGTAGGTAGGTAGGTAGGGGTTGAAGGCTGCATTATGCTGATTATAAACAGTAATAATTGTGATTGCAGTGGCAGGTCATCTCGTCTTGTGCCCATGGCTCAGCCGTTGTATTTCTTGTTTTTCTGTCCCACTGATTTACAGTGGAGCCATACAATGTTGAGTTGTTTCTTTGTCTTTCTTTGTGTTTGTTTTTCATTCCCTCACGTGTTGAGTGGCAGGTAAATGCGTTCATTTGTTTCATTTCCGGGGTTTGTCGCGGTGGTGGTGGTGGTGTGTGTGTGTGTGTGTGAGTGTGAGTGTGTGTGTGAGTGTGAGTAGAGAGAGAGAGAGGTAGTAGGAGTCAGTCAATCCTGAAATGTGGTATTAGCAAACGCAGTATCCTCTTTGACAGTTTTGATGGTTACATTTTCAGCAGCTCCCAATAATGAAGTGCCAGGAATAAGACATCACACGCACACACACAGAATAACAGATGATGGAGAGAGTATTGTTCTAGGAATCTGGCAGCTAAGGATGGACGTCATTTTTTTTTAGATCCCAGACGGAGGAGAGACAGAGACAGATATATGGCACAGTGTCACTCAGCCAGGTATCATATAAATGAGCCTATGGGGACTGGCAGTGAACGCTTGAGCGTTTCCCTGGAATAGTTGCCTCAATTGCTTTAACTTTATGCCACAGTCCCGCTGTAATTGTACTGCCGTTGTCCCCCTCTAACAGGTGAAGGTGTCTGCGTGTCACAGAAGGGTCTCTGCTTCACAAGAGTTCAGCGTTCCAGATGGTCTACATTGCTCTAACCCCTCACCGGTTGTACATAGCCAAAGTGTCCACGATGCTCCAGGTTTTCCCGCTTTATATTTGTGTGGCACATAGAACGTATTTAGATAAGGCAATAAATAAAAACACACTTCCGTGTTATTTGAGGTTAGGACTTCACTTCATTTTCCGACGTGGTAAGCCGATTTCCCTCACACACTAAGAATGTTCATTTTTATAGCCGGCAATATTCACGCCACTGAAAGAGGAGCGTTGAAGAGGCGAATCAAATCGGGGGGGATTTGAGAAAGGCATTCGCTTCGGTGGCTTTGGACACAGGAAATAACTCCGAGCTTCTGTCACACGCATTGTGACTCAATCAGGACGCCGAAGAGGAAGTGTGCGTGTTCGATCGGTCTGCTCACACGAACACACCCACACACACAAACACACACACAAACACACCTCAACTGGTTCCATGGGAAACATGGCAAGCAATGTTAGTGGTCTCTTTTATTGCATTCATACAAATCTAGAACTCAAATCTTTTCTTGCTCATCTGCCTCCGCATTCCGTGCAGTGACTTATTCCTGTAACATGATGAATACCTATTCAGTCACAGGGTGTGAGGTATCATACCGTCTGTCATTCTCGCTGAGCTGTAAAGGGTGTATTCTTAATCTTCATTTGCTACAGCGGGAAATGTGAAATGTGAATGTGGATTATAATTACTGGACATTTTTGTTGTAGGGGTTGTTACGTTACGTTCTAAGTGGAAATGACTTTGGAAGCCTTTTTAAACCTTGACTGCGCTGTACGTTTGCAGAAGAATTCTCATCCATAATAGAGTGACACAATGAAGACCCTACATCTGTAGCAACACGGTATCCATGTTAGGGCAGCCTCAGACACCAACTCATTGTATTAAGATATCGCGTATGACATAACAACGGTGCACAGAAACGGAAAACCCAGACACATTCTGATCTCGTTCCTCAGTGGATCACTTGACAATGTTCTGACCCTGCATGCGATAGACTACAGACAGAGGTGCAGTCAGTCCCTCGGTCACACACCTCACTGTAATAAATCATGACACACACACACCACCGACTGCTGTAACTTCACTACCTGATATATCACTGTGAAGGCAGTACACACACATGTGTTAGCTGAAAGCCCCAGTTACGAGTATATGGAGTTTACAATCCCGGGAAAACCCTCACCGTATGGGGTAAGTCTCCATTATAGCTCCGGGGAGAAGTTCCCCCAAGATACAGACCTCGGATCAGCGTCCTCTCCCCCAATCCTAACCTTAACCATTAAGGGGGGAAATGCACAGCTGAACCATCATTTGCGTCTGAAGGAACTTCACCCTGCTCTGCCATATAACACAAACACGAAAGGACGCACGCACACACACACACACACACACACACACACACACACACACACACACACACACACACACACACACACACACACACACACACACACACACACACACACACACACACACACACACTCCCCCTCCATCTCTCCCTGTATAGAGGTCAGTCAGTGCCCCAGGCAGTACTGTACACATAATTGGTAAGCAACATTAATAATCAATTAATATTTATGGATGTTATTTAAGTCAAGTGCGAGCGCTATAGTGATATGCCTTTTGAAGACCTATTACGTCTTGATGAATTCGAGCAGGTCGGTTATCCCTCCCCAATTAACGATAATCCCATGGATCATGCTCCAGAGACCTTCTGCTGCTTAAGAGAGTGTATCATTTGAGGAGAACCCGGTGTTAGCTTGTTCTCAGTCATAACCTTCAATCATATAAGATTCAATACATACAGCATATCAAGATATCTGTTTCTGGCTTTTCATGTAATGTTGTCTATGTTAAAGAGAGTGAGGACTTTACTGTGTAGGATTGGTAATGCCGAACCCCACGGACTCAGTGTGTTATTACACTAGAATG